>NC_067491.1:20463532-20749379 GCF_947179515.1 Apodemus sylvaticus | reverse complement strand
ACACACACACACACACACACACACACACTCACATTTTACATACATATATATGTATATATATATATATGCCACTGAAAGTATATATATATATATATATATATATATATATATATATCCTTATAAGATTCTACCCCTAGATGAAGACCTATGGGAAATTAATGCCTACTGAGGAAAAAAAATAAGAAGAGAACAATTCTTCTATAGTGATGAACCCTGATTTACATATGAGAAATACCAAATGAACTTAACACGCACACACACACACACACACACACACACACACACGCCATGTTCTTCTTGCTCTTGCAGTGTTTCTGTATCCTCTTCCACAATATTACTGAGACTTAGGTGTAGATGCTATATTGCAGATGCAACAAATTAGGGTAGAATACCCTACAGTTAGTTGCTTTCAATATTTTGACCCATTGTTGCTTTCTGTAATTGTCTTCTGCTATCCCACGAGCCTAGGTTAACAGTACCAGTAGAAATATCTCCAATTAAATAAACCTTAAATCTGATTAGCTGACTTTTGTTTATCCTAAAAATAGACGTAAGAAACATTGTATTCTTGTGAATAATTTGCTGACAAGGTGGCTATTTTGGTTCTGAAGCTTTCTAGCTGAGTAGAGATGTTGGTTAGGTTTTTGTCAAATTGACACAGCTAGTGTATTTGTAAAGATGAAACACAATGGGGAAAATGTCTCCATCATTTCACTCAAAAGCAAGTATATAATGGATTTTCTTGACTAAGGAATGATTTTGGAGGGCACAGCACTAGACAATTTCTACATCTGGGCAACTGGTTCTAAGTTGTATAAGATTGCTCAAGTTGGAATAGCAAGCCAGTACACAGTACCTCTCTATAACTTCTTCATCCATTCCTGACAACTAGTTCCTGTCTCAAGGTTCAACATTGGCTTCCCTTTGTGTAGTATGACCTTGAATATGTTAGCCACAAAATATTTTTTCTCCCCAATTGCTTTGGGCAGAGTCTTTTTTCAAGGCAATGGAAATCTAGCTAAGATGTTAGTGACATTAATCACATTTCACTCTTGGTAACTTATATAGCATAATCAGATACTTTGAGGTCTAGTCCTCAAGTAAGAGGAGTCTGGTTAATTTTCAGCAAGACTGTGATGTCTTTAGCTACTTGACCTTACTTCAATATCTAGAAGAAAACTAAAACAAAATAATGATCAGTTTTCCTTTGCGAATCTATGACCATCAACTCAAAGGGAAGTTTCTTATATATGAACCTGGAAAATTCTTTAGATAGTTTATGGCTTTTGGGTTAGGGGAAGATTATCACTCTGAGTTATATAAATTAATTTCAACTATGTGTATATGTATTTATATACTTCTGTAAAAATAATGCCATTTTGAGTATTCCTAGTGTTATTTTTCTACCCTGCTCACTTCATAGACTCTCACACAAAAGTGTATTTATTGCAGCAATTATGATTCATAATGATATCATTACATTAACAGATACAAAACCATAATTTCTACACATACTTGAGAAAGAAACCTACTTTGTGCTGATTATTTTTATGTTATAGATTTTATTATTTACTTTCACATCTGTGTTTATAGTCTTCCAGATAGAAAAATGGATATGATAATCCATACTTCAATAAGACCTGTTATCCCTTGCCTTCAGTGCTGAAAATAACAAATTGAACCTCTTGACAGTGGCCGTGTGATAAGAAGACAGAGCACTATCCTAGGATGTCCTACAGCTCATGCTCCTCTGGGAAATGTCTGCCAACTATGTCTACTTCTTAGTAGAATACCTGTAGTTTAAGAATATGAGTAGTACTGTATATACTCAGCTTTTGGAAAAATATGGGGAAATAAAAGCTATAACTATAGAAGTTTATTAAACATCTTTTCTTCAATTGAATTCATTAGGAGAATAAAAATACAAGTTAGAGAACTAAAGAGATTCTAAAAGAAACAGAAATTTATAGTGTGTGCAGAAATACTAGCAATAAATTTCCTTTTGAGGAAAAACAGTGTTGGATATTTTGAAATATATAGATAAGAATAATAAAAATTACTTGTCACTTTTGAACATGTTATTTTTATGCCTTTTCAGATACCTAAAATGGTAATATTTTATTCATTTAATAACACCGAATAAAACCAGTAAATATTTAATTATTTATCTAAGCACAAGGCATTTGGCACTGACATCTTAATATATATTTTAAGAAGAGCAATTCCCAACACATATTCTGTACTCTTCCATAACAAAACAAAGAAATACTGAACATCTATGTTCTGACTATAATTTGTGATTATTTTAAATAAAAAAACAAGCCATTAATGTGTGAACATTTTGGCTTCAAATTCCATAAATCAGATCTGAATAAGAATATTTATCTTCTGATTTTCACATCATATCTGATACCCCAAGGATGTGTTTTCCTATATCATCTTTGGATAGTATATTATGTGACATACACACACTTTATCAATATAGATCCTGACAGTTGAAGATTGTTAGCATAGCTCCTGTCCATGTGGTATGGTGGAGCATTATTTGGGTATATGTCCGTGAGTGGTATAGCTGGGTCTTCAGGCAGAACTATTTCCAGTTTTCTGAAGAAGTGCCAGATTGATTTGCAGAATGGCTGTATCAGTTTGCAATCACATCAGCAATGGGAGAATGTTCCTCTTTCGCCACTTGCTTGCTATCATGTGCTGTTACTTGAGTATTTGGTCTTAGCCATTCTGTTTGGTGTAAAGTGAAATCTCAGGGTCCTTTTGATTTGCATTTCCTTGATGGCAAGGGTTTGAACATCTCATTAAGTGTTTCTCAGCTATTTCAGATCCTCTGTTGAGAATCCTCTGTTTAGCTCTATACCCCATTTCTAAGTGGTTTATGATTTTTTTGGAGTCTAACTTCTTGTGTTCTTTAGATATTTTGGATATTAGCCCTCTCTCAGATGTAGGATTAGTGAAGATCTGTTCCCAATCTGTAGGTTGCTGTTTTGTCCCATTGACTGCATCATTTGTTTTATAGATGCTTTGCAGTTTCACGAGGTCCCATTTTTCAATTGTTGACTTTAGAGCCTGAGCCATTGGTTTTCTGTCCAAAAAATGTCCCCTGTGCTAATGCATTTTGTGACTATTACTCACTTTCTCTTTTGTTAGATTCAGTGTATCTGGTTTTATGTTGAGGTCCTTGATCCACTTGGACTTGAGCTTTGTACAAGGTGAAGTATATGAATCAATTTGCATTCTTCTACAAGCAAACCAGTAGTTAAACCAGCACCATTTATTGAAGATATTTTCTTTTTCCTACTGTAAGGTTTTGGCTTCTTTTAAAAAGATCACATGTCCATAGGTGTGTGGGTTTATTTCTGGATCTTTGATATTATTTCACTGATTGACCTGTCTGTCTCTATACAAAATACCATGCAGTTTTTGTTATTATTGTTCTGTAGTAGATCTTGAAGTCAGGGATGATGATTCCCCCAGTTCTTTTATTGTTTAGAATTGTTTTCATTATCCTGGGTTTTTGTTTGTTCACATGAAGTTGAGAGTTGCTCTCTCCATGCCTGTGAAAAATTGTGTTAGAATTTTTATGGGGATTGCATTGAGTCTGTAGATTGCTTTTGGAAAAAATGGCAATTTTTCCTATGTCAATAATATCAGTCTGTGAGCATGTAAGATTTTTCCATCTTCTTTTATTTCTTTCTTCAGGGATTTGAAGTTCTTGTCATAGGAATTTTTCACTTGCTTAGTTAGAGTTATACCAAGCTATTTTATATTATTTGTGGCTATTATGAAGGTCTTGTTTCCATAAGTTTTTTCTCAGTCTGTTTATCATTCTATGCTCTACTATGTTCATAACAGCTTTATTGAGACTAGAGAGAAGCTGGAAACAACCCAGATGTGCCTCAACTAAAGAATGGACACAGAAAATGTGATTCTTTCACACAATAGAAAACTATTCAGCTATTAAAAACATGGACATCATGAATTTTCCAGGCAAATGGGTGGAACTAGAAAATATCATCCTCAGTGAGGTAACTCAAACCCAAAAGGATATGCATGGTATGTACTCACTAATAAGTGGATGCTAGCCAAAAAAATGTACAGAATATCCATGATACAACCCACAGACCATAAGAAGTTTAACAAGAGGCAAGGCCAAAGTGAGGATATTTCAATCCCATTTTTAAGGAGGAATGAAATAATTACAATCACGGGAGGCAGCGCAAGGGTGTGACCTGGATATGACAGAAGAGGGTGAGCAGAAAAGGGAGCAGGGTCGGGTAAGGGGGAGAGAGGAGAGGAGCCCAGAATGCCAGGAGCTTGAGTTAAAATATGCAACTGCAGGGGTTGGTGGACAGTAGGAACCTCCAGAAAGCCCCAGAGATGTGAGAGCTTCCCAAGACACAGGGAAGGCCTTAGACAAAATGTCCAACAGTGAGGGATTAGAACCTAAAAGACCAGCTCTAGTAGATAGACAAGACCCTCAGGGAGGGATTGGGTCATCAACATACCTTCAAATTTTCTGGTCTAGAATTGGTCCTGTCAAAAAGAAATGCAGAAGGAAAATGAGCAAAGATTAAAGGAAAGGCCATCTAGTGACTGGCCCAACTTGGGATCCATCCCATGTATGAGCACCAAATCCTGACATTATTAATAATGCCATGTTGTGCTAGCTGACAGGAGCATAGCATGGCTGTCCTCTAAAAACTCAACCCTAGTGGACTGATGCAGATGCAGATACTTACAGAAAACCATTAAACCGATGATTGAGATCTCTATGGAAGAGATAGAAGAAGGAATGAAGGAGCTGAAGGGGATGTCAACCTCATAGGAAGACCAACAGTTTAGACAAACCTGGGCTCCTGGCAGCTCCCAGAGGTTAAACCACCAACCAAAGAAAATACAGGGCTGCTCCATGGTCCCAGGCATATATGTAGCAGTTGACTGTCTTTCCTGGCCTCAGTGGGAGATAATATAGCAATCCTGTAGAGACCTGATGCCCCAGGAAAGAGGGATGTACTGGGGATACTGAGGTAGGGGTAGGTAGGTGGAAGAGCAGTTGTGGAGAGTGGGGCAACACCCTCTCTGAAACAATGGAGAGGGGAATTGTGTGAAGAACTCTTGGAGGGGGTACCAGGAAGGGAACATGATTTGGAATGTAAATAAATAACCAATTATAAGAGATTGCATTCCATATGTATTCTTTTGTGATTGGGTTACCTCACTTAGGATGATATTTTCCAGATCAAACCATTTGCCTAAAAATTTTGTGAATTCATTGTTTCTAATTGCTGAGTAGTATTCCGTTGTGTAAATATATCACATTTTCTGTATCCATTCCTCCTTTGAGGGACATCTGGGTTCTTTCCAGCTTCTGGATATTATAAATAAGGCTGCTATGAACATAATGGATCATGTGTCTTTATTGCATGCTGGGGAATCCTTTGGGTATATGCCCAGGAGAGGTATAGCAGGGTCCTCTGGAAGTGTCATGTCCAGTTTTCTGAGGAACTGCCAGACTGATTTCCAAAGTGGTTGTAGCATCTTACAGCCCCACCAGCAGTGGAGGAGTGTTCCTCTTTCTCCACATCCTCACCAACACCTGCTGTCTCCTGAGTTTTTGACCTTAGCCATTCTGACTGGTGTAAGGTGAAATCTCAGGGTTGTTTTGATTTGCATTTCCCTAATGACTAGTGATGTTGAGCACTTCTTAAGGTGCCTCTCAGCCATCCAAATTTCTTCAGGTGAAAATTCTTTGTTTAGATCTGTACCCCATTTTTTTAATAGGGTTATTTGGTTCCCAGGAGTCTAACTTCTTGAGTTCTTTGTATATATTGGATATTAGCCCTCTCTATCAGATGTAGGGTTGGTGAATATCCTTTCCCAATTTGATGGTTGCTGTTTTGTCCTTTTAACAGTGTTCTTTGCCTTGCAGAAGCTTTGTAATTTTATGAGGTCCCATTTGTCAATTCTTCATCTTAGAGCATAAGCTATTGGTGATCTGTTCAGGAACTTTCCCCCTGTGCCCATGTCCTCAAGGGTCTTCCCCAGTTTCTTTTCTATTAGTTTCAGTGTGTCTGGTTTTACATGGAGGTCCTTGAAGTTTAGTACATGGAGATAAGAATGGATCAATTCGCATTCTTCTGCATGCTGACCTCCAATTGAACCTGCACCATTTGTTGAAAAGGCTATCTTTTTTTCCACTGGATGTTTTTGGCTCCTTTGTCGAAGATCAAGTGACCCATGAAGAAGTATGGAGAGGGTCCTGATCCTGGAAAGGATTGATCTAGCATTGGAGGGGAATATAAGGACAGAGAAAAAGGAGGGAGGTGATTGGAGAATGGATGGAGAGAAGAAGCTTTATGGGACATATGGGGAGGGGGGATCTGGGAAAGGGGAACTCATTTGGAATGTAAACAAATAATATAGAAAATAAAAATATTTAAAAAAATAAATAAAACAATTTTTAAAAATTAATAAAATACAGTTAGCATAGGTGTTTACCCCTTATACCTTACCAATAATCTCATCATAAACCATGAATTTTCTGTTTTTATCTTCTCATTTTTCATCTCATTTTATCATCTCATTTTCTACAATGTTAGAGAGGATCAGTATTATGATCACTGAAGAAATATCATTTTTGTACCTCATCACAACCAACAATGACATCATATTTTGCAAATAAGATTCCCTATAAACAGAGAGCAGTTGTGTTTTCCATGAGCAAGGCATTTGTGGATGTGGACAAGGACAAGGACTTCCTATTATAACTGACAATTGATTTGGGAGTATTATAAATGGCATTGTGAACAGAGTTAATAGTACCATATTTTATACTGTACTTTTGCTGAGTAGACCTTAGGTATACACAAAATGATAGCTCAAAGTTACAACTTTGTTAACTGCTGTGACTGTAGTGTATATTTGTGTACACTACACAAATTGTAGTTTATGGTTATATATAGTGGACATGTAAATAAACTCATCATATACATGCAAATAAACAACTTTATATTTTATCTATTCCTCAATTAAGTTCCGAAAAGGAACTATCCTTGTTTCACATTAAAATTCTAATAGTTGCATAGTTTAACATCATATATATATTATTTATCATAGTAGTTATTAACAAAGAAAAATGTGTGCAATCCTTTTATTTTAAAAATGTATTTCATTTTATTGATAACTGCCACTAATGAATTTTACACAATTTAAGCCAGATTAAATACTTTACAAGTAATTTATAACATCACTAGCAAATCAATTTTAGAACATATATATATATATATATATGTGTGTGTGTGTGTGTGTGTGTTTATATGTGTGTGTGTGTATGTGGCAATGAATCTCACACACACACACACACACACACACACACACACACACACATACATTCAAGCCGCAGTGGTTTCCATAAAAGTGAAAGGATGCAAAGTTCAGTAACATAGGTCAATTGGATGCCTACAAACCTTGATAAATCTGGAGCAAGAAACTCTAAGAAATCTCTTTTCTTTGGACTTTGCAAATTTTGTTGTGGGTTATTGAAATATTATAGCATTTATTGATATTTACAGGTTGTAGTGTAGTTAGACCTCTGATCTGACAAAGCTCAATGAAATTTGGAATTACTGAAGCAACACTCCTTGCAGATGAGAAGTAAGAAATGACTACATTGTCCAGACAACACCATGTTCTCTGCTTTTTTGCTCTCTATTTTCTTGCTCCATTCTCTCTAAGATTTTTCTCAAGCCCCATTATTATCTAATTCTATTTTATTTCTCAGCTAATGAATTAATTTTTATATCATTATAAAATAAATTAAATTTGTCATCTAAAACTAATGTGGTGGCTTACATGAAGTGATTAAGTTCAATGAAGTTGGGAACATTATTTATGAAATTATGAGAAATCTTACCCTTTTTATCAACGCTATTTGAATAGTTTTGCAAAGAAATGGAATTTTGACACTTAGACACTTAGAAGCAAAACAATAGGAAAAACATACGAAATTGTTAATGTGCTAGAATAAAATAACAAAGCAAGTGTAGTATACCAGAGGGGCACATAAATGAAAATGTAGTATAGAGAGATATTCGAGTCATCAGTGCACAAGCTGAGATCGCAGAGGTGAAATGGAAATAAAAAACCAAAATTCAAATAGGAAGAGGGCAGGGGGAAGCACTCTACAGGATAAACAGCATGCATGTAGCCCTGCACTTAACCATTGTTTCATGCCTTCATTGGCTATCTGCTTTTGAGACGTTATCTTCTAGGCACGATTCGTGACATTAAGAATACAAATGCATTGCAGAAAAAAACAGGCCCTCTCCTGTAAAAGTGCTTTCAATCTCAGGGAATAAAAGATTTATAATAGTATCATAATGAAACACCTACAATTGTAACTGAGTTGGATTGTGCTTTTGAGAAAAGCAAAAGCATAATTTAAGAATCGGATTTAGCAGTGAATCACATTTTCTGAATCCATTTGTTGGTAGAAGGTCATCTACTATGACCATGGTGGGTCACATGTCCTTGCGGTATGGTGAAGCATCTTTTGGGTATATGTTCAGGAGCAATATAGCTGGATATTCAGGTAGAACTATTTCCAATTTTCTGAGAAACTGTCAGATTGATTATCATTTACACAATGGAATACTATTCAGCTATGAAAAACAAGGACATCATGAATTTTGCAGGCAAATTGATTGGACTAAAAAAAAATCATTCTGAGTGAGGTGACCTAGACTCTTAAAGAACATGCATGATATGTACTTACTCATAAGGACCTATTAGTCATAAATTACAGAATACCCTTGATGCACCCTACAGACCCAAAGATGTTAAACAAGAAGAAAGGCTCAAGCAACGATGCTTGAATCACACTTAGAGGAGGGCATAAAATAGTCATAGGAGGCAGAGTGATGGAACGAAATGGATGGGAGAGGAAAGGGGGAGAGTAATGGGAGTCAGAATCAGGTATGGGGAGGGACAAGAGAGGTTCAGAGGGCCAGGAGTGTGGATGGAAATCTGCAGTTGCTAAGGGTAGGGCTGGGAGAATCTCTAGGAAGTCCCAGATACCTCAGGTAGAGTAGGATCCCAGGAGTCAATGCTGGTGATGTTTAGCTAAGATATCCTACAGTGGGCACATGAAAACTAAAGAAGCCACCTCCTGTACAGGACCTTCAGGGCAGGGGTAAGGACACTAACCCACCCACAAGACTTTGACCCAAAAATTTGTCCCGTGTAAAAGAAACATGGTAACATAAATGGAGCAGAGACTGAAGGAATAGCCAACCAACAACCAATAACTCGACTAACTTGAAATCCATCCCATGGGCAAGCACCAGTCTCTGACATTATTAAGGATAATCTGTTATACTTGCAAACTGTACTGGCTGTTTTTTTTTTGGGTTTTTTTTGTTTTGTTTTGTTTGTTTTTGTTTTGCTTTTTTTTTTTGTATCAATTTGACAAAAGCTGGAGTTATCATAGAGAAAGGAGGCTCCCTTGAGGAAATGACCCCATGAGATCCAACTGTAAGGCCTTTTCTGAATTATCAGATCAAGGGGGGAGGGCCCAGCCCATTGTGGATGGTGCCATCCCTGGGTTGATATTCCTGAGTTCTATAAGAAAGCAAGCTGAGCAAGCTAGGAGAGCAATCCAGTAAGCAGCACCCCTCCATGGTCTCTGTATCAGCTCTTGCCTCCAAGTTCCTACCCTGTGTGAGTTCCTACCCTGACTTCCTTTGGTGATGAATTACAATTTAGGAGTGTAAGCTTAATAAACCCTTTCCTCCCCAACTTGCTTCTTGGTTATGACGTTTGGTGCAGCAATACAACCCCTGACTAAAGACACAGAAAAAAGCCTGACATAACTGTCCTCTGAGAGGCTCGACCCAGAAGTGGACTAAAACATATACATATTCATAGCTGAATATTAGATGGAGGTCAGGGACTCTTATGGAGGATTTGGGGGGAAGGCTTGAAGGCCCGGAGGGGGATGGAACCTCTCAAGAAGGCCAACAGAGTCAACTAACACGAACTCCTGGGAGCACTCAGAGATTGAGCCACTGACCAAAGAACATACATGGCTGGAATAAAGTTCCTGGCACATGTGTAGCAAACACAATGCTCAGTCTCCATGACTGACCTATCTGGACTCAGTAGAAGAAGATACAGGGAAGATGGCGGAGACTTGGTATGCCAGGGTAAGGGGAAACCCAGGGGAGCCCCATCCTCTCAAAGGATGCACTGGAGATAGAGGGAGGATTGTGGGAGTGGATGACAGGGAGGAGGAGCCTTTGGGATATAAATAAATAAATAAATAAATAAATAAATAAATAAATAAATCACAGGATGTTGGAACCGCTCACTCAAATAGTGCATTTCATAAAGAAATGGAGTATGCTAAATACTAATATCCAAATGTAAGCATGTGTGTACACACAAATACTTTCATCTCTGCATGCATGTGCATACAGGTAGGCATGCCTCTATGTGCCTCAGACTGTCTCTGCTGTTTCAGTTTGTTTCAGTGTTCTGTAACTTTATAACTTGGACTTTTTTAGAAACAAAAAAAGAAATGGTGAGAAGGGTCCAGCACACTCACATATTTGACATAGGAAATGAGAGCTATATATCCATTTTCAAGCAACTAATGAGATCAGAATAAAACAATTACTGAAGAGAACAGGATTGAGAGTGTTATTGGCATGATTCTTGGACTATTTTGAAATTTACAGAAAAAAAAAACCATGATCATTTTGGAATATTACCTTTGTAGCTTTTAAATCTCTTCCTCTAAAGCTACAGACATATAGAGGTGATTTAAATATCAAAAGCCATTTAAAAACAATGAGATTGGCTTTATATGCTAATCAAAACATTCATTAGAAATCAAGGCTCAACATACACACACACACACACACAAACACACACACATGCACACATATATCTAAAATTATATATTTAAAAGTCTAGCATATAAATGTTTAGGATTTTTATTTGATATATTCGATATATTTTTTATTTTTCAATATATTTTTTATTTCAAATGATTTGCCCTTTCTCGGCTCCCCACTTCCCGAAAGTCCCATAAGCCCTCTTCCCTCCCTGTTTTCCCCCATCTCCCCCTTTCTACTTCCCTGTTCTGGTATTGCCCTATACTACTGCACCGAACCTTTCCAGAACCAGGGGCCACTCCTCAGTTCTTCTTGGATGTCATTTGATATGTGGATTATGACTTGGGTAATCCAAGTTTCTAGGCTAATATCCACTTATCCGTGAGTGCATACCATGATTGATCTTTTGAGACTGGGTTACCTCACTTAGTATGATGTCCTCCAGCTCCATCCATTTGTCTAAGAATTTCATGAATTCATTGTTTCTAATGGCTGCATTGTATATATACCACATTTTTTGTATCCATTCCTCCATTGAGGGACACCTGGGTTCTTTCCAGCTTCTAGCTATTATAAATAGTGCTGTTATGAACATAGTGGAGCATGTATCCTTATTACATGCTAGAGAATCTTCTGGGTATATGCCCAGGAGTGGTATAGCAAGATCCTTCGGAAGTGACAAACCCAGTTTTATGATTTCCAGAGTGGTTGTACCAATTTGCCACCCCACTAGCAGTGGAGGAGTATCCTTTTTCTCCACATCCTTGCCAGCACCTGTGTTCTCCTGATCTTGTCCATTCTGACTCTTGTGAGGTGAAATCTCAGGGTTGTTTTAATTTGTATTTCCCTAATGAGTAATGATGTTGAACATTTTTTAAGATGGTTCTCAGCCATCAGAAGTTCTCAGCCATTCAATAGTCCTCAATTGAAAATTCTTTAGCTCTACCCCAATTTTTAATAGGGTTATTTGGTTCTCTGGAGTATACCTTCTTGAGTTCTTCTTGAACTTCTTGAGTATATATTGGATATTAACCCTCTGTCAGATGTAGGGTTGGTGACGATCTTTTCCCAATTTGTTGGTTGCCAATTTGTCTTTTTGATGGTGTCGTTTGCCTTATGAAACTTTGTAATGCTATGAGGTCCCATTTGTCAATTTTTTTTATTGATATATTTTTAATTTACATTTCAAATGATTTCCCCTTTTCTGGGTCCCCACTCCCCACAAGTCCCATAAGCCCTCTTCCCTCCCCTTGTTCCTCCATCTACCCCTTCCCACTTCCCTTTTCTGGAATTCCCCTATACTCTTGCACTGAGTCTTTCCAGAACCAGAGGCCACTCCTCCATTCCTTTTGGACATCATTTAATATGTGGATTATGTCTTGGGTATTCAAAGTTTCTAGGCTAATATCCACTTATCAGTGAGTGCATACCATGATTGATCTTTTGAGACTGGGTTACCTTAGTATGATGTTCTCCAGCTCCATCCATTTGTCTAAGAATTTCATGAATTCACTGTTTCTAATGGCTGAATAGTACTCCATTGTGTAAATATACCACATTTTTTTGTATCCATTCCTCCGTTGAAGGACACCTGGGTTCTCCAAATAGGGCTGCCAGGAACATAGTGGAACATGTGCCCTTATTGCATGCTGAAGAATCCTCTGGATATATGCCCAGGAGTGTTATAACCGGGTCCTCAGGAAGTGTCATGCCCAGTTTTCTGAGGAACCACCAGACTGATTTCCAAAGTGGTTGCACCATCTTGCAATCCCACCAGCAGTGGAGGAGTGTTCCTCTTTCTCCACATCCTCGCCAGCACCTGCTGTCTCCTGAGTTTTTGACCTTAGCCATTCTGACTGGTGTGAGGTGAAATCTCAGGGTTGTTTTGATTTGCATTTCCCTAATGATTAATGATGTTGAACATTTCTTAAGGTGTTTCTCAGCTCTCCGAAGTTCTTCATGTGAAAATTCTTTGTTTAGCTCCGTACCCCATTTTTAATGGGGTTATTTGGTTCTCTGGGTTCTACCTTCTTGAGTTCTTTGTATATATTAGATATTAGCCCTCTGTTGGATTTAGGGTTGGTGAAGATCCTTTCCCAATCTGTTGGTTGCCGTTTTGTCCTTTTGATAGTGTCCTTTGCCTTACAGAAACTTTGTAGTTTTATGAGGTCCCATTTGTCAATTCTTGATCTTAGAGCACAAGCTATTGGTGTTCTGTTCAGGAACTTTCCCCCTGTGCCTATGTCCTCAAGTGTCTTCCCCAGTTTCTTTTCTATTAGTTTCAGTGTGTCAGGTTTTATGTGAAAGTCCTTGATCCACTTGGAGTTGAGCTTAGTACAAGGAGATAAAGATGGATCAATTTGCATTCTTCTGCAGGCTGACCTCCAGTTGAACCAGCACCATTTGTTGAAAAGGCTGTCTTTTTTCCACTGGATGTTTTGAGCTCCTTTGTCAAAGATCAAGTGGCCATAGGTGTGTGGGTTCATTTCTGGATTTTCAAGCCTATTCAATTGATCTGCCTGCCTGTCACTGTATCAATACTATGCAGTTATTAACACTAGGAGTTAGAGAAAGGACCCAAAGAGCTGAAGGAGGTTGCAGCCCCATAGAAGGAACAGCAATATAAACCAACCAGTACCTCCAGAGCTCCCAGGGACTAAACAACCAACCAAAGAGTACACATGGATGGACCCATGGCTCCAGCTGCATATGTAGCAGAGGATGGTCTTGTTAGACATCAAAGGGAGGAGAGGCCATTGGTCCTGAGAAGGTTTGATTCCCCAGTATAGGGGAATGTGGGAGTGGGTGGTTTGGTGAGCAGGGAGAGGGTGGATGGGTTAGGGAGTTTTTGGAGGGGAAACCAGGAAAGGGATAACATTTGCAATGTAAATAAAGAAAATATCTAATAAAAGAAGACAGAAAAGTAGAGTTTTTCAGTGCTGGTTGTTAAATTTTGAGTCCTTGTGATGATTTTCACTTGTCTTTATATGTGCGTGGTATAATTTTCAGGGACTAAGGATAACTAATGAAAGTTAGAGATAGTTGAAGAGGAACAACTGAGGAGATAGGAATTAAGTTATCTGTTTATGATGCTCTGGAGGACTAGTTTTCCTTTAATATGGTTCTCCATGTTGTGATGACTATCAACCATAATTTTTTTTGTTTAATTTTGCTACTTTTTGTTTATATCTTTATTCTTTAATCTTTTCTTACTGACCACTCTTTATACCCATGTAAGTCCACCCTACAACTGTTTCTCATCCTATTCCTCCTCCCCTCTCTCCAAGATTATGTCCCCACTGCACCACCCAACAAGACCTCCCCATTCCCTGGGACCTCAAGTTTCTTGAGGTTTAGATGCATCTCTCACAGAGGCCAGAGCACACAGTCTTCTGCCATATATGTGTTGGGGGAGCTGGTGTATGTTGCCTGGTTGGTGGTCAGTGTCTAAGAGATCTAAAAGGTTCAGATTAATTGAGACTGCTGGTTTTCCTATGGGGTTGTGCTCTTCTTTAGCTTCTTCCAGCCTTTCCCTAATTCAGCCTCAGGATTCCTCATTTTCTGTCCACTGGCTGGATGTAAGTATCTGCATCTGACTTTTTCAGCTGCTTGTTGGGCCTCTTGGAGGCAGCCATGCTAAGCTCCTGTCTATAAGCACACCATAGCATAAGTGTGTCAGGCTTTGGAGCCTCCCCTTGATCTGGAACCCAATTTGGGCTGGTCACTAAACCTCCTTTCCCTGAGTCTCTTCTCCACTTTTGTCCCTGCAGTTCTTTTAATAAGGGACAAATTCTGGGTTAGAGTTTTTGACTATGGGATGGCAACCCCATCCCTTTACTTGTTGCCATGTCTTTCTACTGGAGGTAGACTCTAAAAGTTCCCTCTCCCCACTGTTGGGCGTTTAATCTAAGATCGCTTCCTCTGAGTCCTGAGAGTCTCTCACCTCCCAGATGTCTGGTACATTCCAGAGTGTCCCCCCCCAACCTCCTACCTCCTGAGGTTTTCCTTCTTTCTTAACTGTAACTTGGCTATTGTTATGACTTGTAATGCAAATACTTTTGGAGATGGAGGTTTGATAAAGGAGTCACAAACCACAAGTTGAGTGAACAAGCTTTTTGCAAATTAAAATTTGGGTTGAATTTACTTTCTGATCGTTTCATGTTTGCATACAATGCTGTTTGGTTATTATTTGGTTGTTCTCACCCACATTCTCTTATTTACCTTTCTTCTATGAATTTTCTTGTCCATATTCATGTCGTTTCCTTTTCTATTTTCTGATCCCTGGGTTTAAATAGTTGCTTATATGAGCATGATTTTGGAACTGTCCAAAAGTGGTAAAACTGTGGGTATACAACTGAAGAAAAATTTAAAAGTAAAAGAAAGTGAAATATAATAAGATAAAATAATGGGTATTACATTGAAATTGGAAAAGACAAACCAACAGAAGGAAAAGTCTCAGAGAAGGCACAAGAATCAGAGACTCAGTCATTGTCACAGTAAGGAATCCCATAAAAACATCAAACTGGAGGCCATAATTCATAATGAGAAGACCTGGTGATGATCCGTGTAGGCTTGCTGCTTCTGTCTCTGGAAGTTTCTGTGAGTTTTGCTCTAGAGGGTCTTGTTTTCTTGTATCCTCCTCCCCATCTGGATCTTACACCATTTCTGGTTCCTCTTCCTAAGGGTTCATTGGTCTCTGAGAGAAGGGATTCGATGGAGACATCCCACTTAGTGAAGACTCTTCCAAGGCTCTCACTCTGCATAATATCTGGCTATGGCTATTTATATGCGTTCCAATTGCTGCTGGAGGAAGATTTTCTAATAATAGCTGAACATATCACTGATCTATGAGTATGGGTCATTTTATTACCACATATTTTTGTCTTTTTTAGACCAGTGATGCTTTGATTTACCTTAGATCTCTGGGCTATGTAGTCTCAGATTCTTGGTCATCTAAACAGTGTCAGATATAGGTTCCTTCTTGTGTAGTGGGTCAAATCAGTTATTGATTGGATATTATTTTAAAAGAATAACAATCACATATTGATAGGGATTGCATTGATTCTGGAGATTGCTTTGACAGCATAGGGCTTCTACAATATTAATTCTTCCAGACCATGAATATGAGAAGTTACTTCATTTCCTAGCATCTTTAGTTCACTTCTCAGGGTTTTAATAGTTTTACTACTCATTTCCCCAACCCCCTATTTTCTTTGTCCCAAGGATTTTTCTTTCTTTCTTTTTTTCTTTCACTTTTTACTCAGGCAACTAAATATGATAATTTCTCAGGTTTTTTTCCTATAATGATTTTTATCCATGTTGGCATTCTGATTATATGATTGAATTGCTTCTTATTGTCTCTTTAAATGACTTGTTTTAGGCCAAGGAATATTGAAGAGAACTCACATGTAATATGTTGGGTCAGCACTTTCATAACAGTTAAATAACTCACTTGTTCTTTCTACTGTTGTCATGTTAATAATTATGTGTCAAGAGAACATCTCTATCAACTAGAACTCCTGGGTAAAAGTGATGAGAAGGAAAGTTCTGTTCAAGAGTGAGCTTTAAATATTACCCTTTGATATTTTAAACTTGTACCCTCAACACTCTGACTCATAGAAGCTTCTGAATCTGCAGTGAAATATTAATTGTTGGAAATTAATTTTATATGACCGGAAGTAATATAATTTCCTACCTGAAATTTTATGTCAAGAAAAATATCTCTTAGGAATAACAATAAGATAGAAAGACACCTCCTCACACATAAGAAAGTGCAGTAAATAATTACATTATCAGAAAACTGAGTCCATGCAATCTCAAGTATGTCCTATGAAATGAGGCTATGTAAGTCAAAAAATACTAAACATGTAAAAAAATATAAATATAGAAGTAACTTTATAGGACAAACTTAAATGGAAACAAATGATGTTGTCTTTTTACATACATAATTACAAAGAATAATAGTACAATGCTAAACTATCATTCTTTTCTTTTATAGTTATTGTACCGGTGATTGGACACAAGGTCTTATATATACTAGGGAAACACTTCTTGACTGTGCTATAGATTTAGACAAAAAAATCACAGTTTTATTTGAATTGAGCAGGAAAGAAGTGAAGTATTTAGCATTTTTACATCGCGTAGGAAAATAAAACAGGTACATTTGTGATTTTCAGAATGAAATAATTATAGGTTTCATTGAAGAGAGAAATATTACTATTATAATTCTCCATTTCTGATGTCCAAATGTGTCTTTTTCATTCCCCTTATGTTTGAAAAGTTATGTTCACTACTCTTTATATTTACTATCAAATTCTCTTACTTTTCCTTCATTAATTAATGCTTTAATTTTTGCTTTATTTTTAAAGGATATGTTTGCTAGTCACTCATTTTAATGTATATATGCCAAAGTATTCTCTATGATAATGAAGAGGGTAATTATATCTATACATAGTACATATGAGAACAGTACAAATAGAGATCAAGCATTTCAAACCATCTAAATTATATTAATTATAAATTATTTTACATACAATGACAAGATATAGCTAGAAAGTAAATATGAATATCTCAACTATCACAATGTTTGTTAATTACAAAGGAAGGAAGTTGCCACAGACAGAAAGTGTCTGAGATATGCTTGGTGTCACATTTCTTGACCTGTATGATAGTATGATAGTATGATAGTATGATAGTATACATTCTCAATACAATTATTCTTTAAATTACACATATCTGTTTTATGTGCCTTTCTACAAAGATGATATATTTTATAATAAAACAAGAATAAAATAAATGAATGGTACAACAAATTTCTGCAATGAAACATCCATTAGAAGGATTAACACCAATATGAAGCAACAGTTATTTCCTATTGGAATTACTTGGAATCTCATTAAATTTGTGTTACTTCTGATGGAAATTGCTTCTCTCTTCTGACAAGAATGTTAACTTCTATCAGGATTTTCATGGATCCATGAGTAGTAGAACCTGTGTTGCTTTCACAGAAGGGCATTGGAATCATGCCATAATGTTATAGACCATCTCTGAACTACAACTTGTGATAGCAACATACCACACTATCACTTTACAGCAAGTGAATTACCATATTTGTTGATTAGTCATTTCTATGTCCTTTTCAAATAACTGTCAGTAAAATAACAAACCCTAACTTATATTCTGTTTTAATTTGATAGTTAAGTAGAGTGCATAATGATGATGATGATGCAGACAATATGATCATGTGAATAAAACTGCTGGCCTTTGTTCACTGACCTGCAAGGAACAAGTACTCTCTCCATTTCTTACCACATTGCTTTTTTATTTTTATTTTTTCCCCAGCCTTAAAACTCTATCAATTTTCTTAAAGCTTTTGGTATTTTCATTGTAATCTATGATGTAATATAAAGGAGCCTATCTATAAAAAAGGATAGCATACAGTGTTTTAGAAAAGACACCCAACAAATTAACCTAATGTAGGGTGATGGAAGATGTCGTTTGTCTAAAGTAAATGAATGCATATTCACTTCTGAGCAAGTTGCCACTTTCTAAGAGCTAATGTTTTCTCCAGCATATCATAAATAAGATGCCTGTCAGATCTATAACAATGAATGCAAACAAAGACTTTTTAAGAAAGATTATCAACTACATGTAAATCATGTTAAACATTTTTGGATGGGATAAAATTGTTAAAATGGCAAAATCTAGAAGTGTTTATTTACGCATTTCTGACAAGAACACTTGCTTTGTGTTGCACAGCTTCCCATAAGAATTGCTGCTGGCCTCCACATCCATTTGGATCTCTTTGCATGACAATAAAAAGATAGTCCCATTAAAGTATCATTTACAATGAATTTATATCCTTCCTCAGGGATAAATCTAGCCATGAGGCATTATGCAGGAAGACTGACTTTTATAAAAGACTACTGCTCTTTTGGGTTCCAAGCTGCGTTCAAAGAATGCCAAGATACAATAGAAAATATTTGACAGAAAAAGTAAGGTAAATTAACTTTCACATGACCTCACATTGCCATTTTAAAATTACAATGAATAAGCTAGAGAATGTTTATAAAATCCAAATTTAAAGGCTACCATAGTATAAGGATCTGCATTATACTCAAAAGAGATTTAATATTTAAATATGGATAGAGTTTTAGATTAACTTTAATGCTTCTGAATCAATTGAAAGCCTTTCTTTCTTCAGCATTGTTAATAGTTGCTTGGAAAATACTCCAAAAAAACCAACTTTGAACTTTCTGCCATAATTTTAAAACAGAAGGCTATTTTGCAATTTCTGATGACATTTGAATAAACAGTATTATCTATTTGGCATGCATATAGTAAATGAGCTATATGAAACTCAAACATGGAACATACTGTGCGTTAATATGTTTGTCTAATAAAGAATGGAGAGAAATATTACAACAGCACAAGTGTATGTACAGTCTACTTGTAAGGATTAAATATTTCTAAATAATAGTACACTTCAAGTCTAATGATTTTGTAGAAGTTGGGAATGACATGGGTAGATTCAATAAATATAAAATAATATAAAATACATAATAAATATTTAGCTGATCACAAATAATGGTTAAAATTATTACACTGTTTAATTTTGGTTAAAACTTATTTTATGCTTCTGGAAAATTCCAACTTATAAAGTTATAGAAGACTGACCCTAACTGTAAAACCAGTGGCAGTGTAAGGCACATGCAGGCATGCATGTGCATACATACATGTAACTCTTTGTGAGCATGCATGCATTAAGTTATTAGTACATATTTAAAAAACTTCATTTCTCTATAAAATGCTCTATTTGAGTGTGTGATTCCAACAAACTAAGAATATTTTTATTATTTTTATTAATTATTAATTATTTATGAAGTATTCTAGCAATTTGAGAAAATTTCAATAAATGAAATGTGTCCAGTGAATATTGTTTATAAGAGAAAGTGTTGTGAGGGGAAGACTGGTACTCCTTGGTTCTTCATTTGGTTCAGAAAGATCAAATGAAATAAGAACTAATGAGATTTGAGGGCCAAATCTACTGGAGAATGGTTTGATTGTTCACAAAAAATACTGTAATAAGTAATGTTCTTGGAATTTCCATTTGCTATTGAAGATAGTTTTTGCAGTTTAGTATGACCATTTCATTAGCAAAAAGTAGATAACCCAATTAAAACAAAAGCAAAATTCTACAGTACTTTAAATGGTCCTCTTATTGAAAAAAGAAATTAAAGCAAGAACACATGTCATTTTCTCCATGTAAACTTTGTCCAATTCATGAATTAAGAGTGGAAGCTGCAGACTGAGAACTTTTGAATTGTTCTTATTAATGAACATTACATATTCCTTGCATAGTGAAAGGTAATCTTTTAGTACTTTACATTCAATATACAGATTTAAATGTAAGTGCAACTTAAAATTTGGTTTTAGAAGCAGTTATCTTAAAAAATGTAGCCGGGTGATGGTGGCGCATGCCTGTAATCCCAGCACTCTGGGATTCAGAGGCCGGTGGAATTCTGAGTTTGAGGCCAGCCTGGTCTACAAAGTGAGTTCGAGGACAGCCAGGGATACACAGAGAAACCCTATCTTAAAAAAACCAAATCCATACCATGATTCACCTTTTGAGTCTGGGTTACCTCACTTAGTATGATATTCTCTAGCTCCATCCATTTGCCTAAGAATTTCATGAATTCATTGTTTCTAATGGCTGAATAGTACTCCATTGTGTAGATATACCACATTTTTTGCATCCACTCTTCTGTTGAGGGATACCTGGGTTCTTTCCAGCATCTGGCAATTATAAATAGGGCTGCTATGAACATAGTAGAACATGTATCCTTATTACATGGTGGGGAATCCTCTGGGTATATGCCCAGGAGTGGTATAGCAGGATCTTCTGGAAGTGAGGTACCCAGTTTTCGGAGGAACGGCCAGACTGCTTTCCAGAGTGGTTGTACCAATTTGCAACCCCACCAGCAGTGGAGGAGTGTTCCTCTTTCTCCACACCCTCTCCAACACCTGCTGTCTCCTGAATTTTTAATCTTAGCCATTCTGACTGGTGTAAGATGAAATCTTACGGTTGTTTTGATTTGCATTTCCCTAATGACTAATGAAGTTGAGCATTTTTTAAGATGCTTCTCTGCCATCCGAAGTTCTTCAGGTGAGAATTCTTTGTTTAACTCTGTACCCCATTTTTTAATAGGTTTGTTTGGTTTTCTGGAGTCTAACTTCTTGAGTTCTTTATATATATTGGATATTAGCCCTCTATCTGATGTAGGATTGGTGAAGATCTTTTCCCAATTTGTTGGTTGCAGATTTGACCTCTTGATGGTGTCCTTTGCCTTACAGAAACTTTGTAATTTTATGAGGTCCCATTTGTCAATTCTTGCTCTTAGAGCATACGCTATTGGTGTTCTGTTCAGAAACTTTCTCCCTGTACCGATGTCCTCAAGGGTCTTCCCCAGTTTCTTTTCTATTAGCTTCAGCGTGTCTGGCTTTATGTGGAGGTCCTTGATCCATTTGGATTTGAGCTTAGTACAAGGAGACAAGGATGGATCAATTCGCATTCTTCTGCATGCTGACTTCCAGTTGAACCAGCACCATTTGTTGAAAAGGCTATCTTTTTTCCATTGGATGTTTTCAGCCTCTTTGTCGAGGATCAAGTGGCCATAGGTGTGTGGGTTCATTTCTGGATCTTCAATCCTGTTCCATTGATCCTCCTGCCTGTCACTGTACCAATACCATGCAGTTTTTAACACTATTGCTCTGTAGTATTGCTTGAGGTCAGGGATACTGATTCCCCCAGATTTTCTTTTGTTGCTGAGAATAGTTTTAGCTATCCTGGGTTTTTTGTTGTTCCAGACGAATTTGATAATTGCTCTTTCTAACTCTGTGAAGAATTGAGTTGGGATTTTGATGGGTATTGCATTGAATCTGTATAGTGCTTTAGGCAAAATGGCCATTTTAACTATATTGATTCTACCGATCCATGAGCATGGGAGGTTTTCCCATTTTTTGAGGTCTTCTTCCATTTCTTTCTTTAGAGTCTTGAAGTTCTTGTCATACAGATCTTTCACATGTTTGGTAAGAGTCACCCCAAGATACTTTATACTGTTTGTGGCTATTGTGAAGGGGGTCATTTCCCTAATTTCTTTCTCAGCCTGCTTATCCTTTGAGTATAGGAAGGCCCCTGATTTGCTTGAGTTGATTTTATAACCTGCCACTTTGCTGAAGTTGTTTATCAGCTGTAGGGAGCTCTCTAGTGGAGTTCTTTGGGTCACTTAGGTAGAAGATCATGTCGTCTGCAAATAATGATAGTTTGACTTCTTCCTTTCCAATTTGTATCCCTTTGACCTCCTTATGTTGTCGAATTGCCCGAGCTAGTACCTCAAGTACAATATTGAAAAGATAAGGAGAAAGGGGACAGCCTTGTCTGGTCCCTGATTTCAGTGGGATTGCTTCAAGTTTCTCTCCATTTAGTTTGATGCTGGCTACCGGTTTGCTGTATATTGCTTTTCCTATGTTTAGGTATGGGCCTTGAATTCCTGTTCTCTCCAAGACTTTAAGCATGAAGGGATGCTGAATTTTTTCAAATGCTTTTTCAGCATCCAATGAAATGACCATGTGGTTTTGTTCTTTGAGTTTGTTTATGTAGTGGATTGTATTGATGGATTTCCGTATATTGAACCAACCCTACATTCCCGGGATAAATCCTTCTTGATCATGGTGGATGATCGTTTTGATGTGTTCTTGGATTCGGTTGGCAAGAATTTTATTGAGTATTTTTGCATCGATGTTCATAAGGGAAATTGGTCTGAAGTTCTCTTTCTTTGTTGGATCTTTTTGTGGCTTTGGTATCAGCGTAATTGTGGCTTTGTAGAAGGAATTGGGTAGTGTTCCTTCTGTTTCTATTTTGTGGAATAGTTTGAAGAGTATTGGTGTTAACTCTTCTTTGAAGGTCTGGTAGAATTCTGCACTGAAGCCATCTGGTCCTGTGCTTTTTTTGGTTGGAAGACTTTCTATGACTCCTTCTATTTCTTTAGGCATTATGGGACTGTTTAGATGGTCTAGTTGGTCCTGATTTAATTTTGGTATTTGGTATCTGTCAAGGAAATTGTCCATTTCCTCCAGATTCTCCAGTTGTGTTGAGTACAGGCTCTTGTAGTAGGCTCTGATGATTTTTTGGATTTCCTCAGTTTCCGTTGTTATATCTCCCTTTTCATTTCTAAGTTTGTTAATTTGGATACTTTCTCTGTGCCCTTTGGTCAGTCTGGCTAAGGGTTTATCTATCTTGTTGATTTTCTCAAAGAACCAGCTCCTGGTTTTGTTGATTTTTTGTATGGTTCTCTTTGTTTCTACTTGATTGATTTCGGCCCTGAGTTTGATGATTTCCTGCCTTCTACTCCTCCTGGGCAAAATAGCTTCTTTTTGTTCTAGGGCTTTCAGGTGTGTCATTAAGCTGGTAATGTATGCTCTCTCCATTTTCTTTTTGTAGGCACTCAGGGCTCTGAGTTTTCCTCTTAGCACTGCTTTCATTGTGTCCCATAGATTTGGGTATGTTGTGTTTTCATTTTCATTGTGTTCTAAAAAGTCTTTAATTTCTTTCTTTATTTCTTTCTTGACCAAGGTATCATTGAGTAGAGTATTGTTCAGTTTCCACGTGTATGTGGGGAGTGGATATTAACCTAGAAAACTGGAATACCCAAAACATAATCCACACATCAAATGAGGTACAAGAAGAAAGGAGGAGTGGCCCCGGGTTCTGGAAAGACTCAGTGAAACAGTTTTCAGCAAAACCAGAACGGGGAAGTGGGAAGGGGTGGGTGGGAGGACAGGGGAAGAGAAGGGGGCTTACGGGACTTTCGGGGAGTGGGGGGGGCTAGAAAAGGGGAAATCATTTGAAATGTAAATAAATTATATCGAATAAAAAAAAACAAATCCAAAAAAACAAAAAAACAAAAAAAAAAAAAAGAAAAGAAATTTTTTCTAAAAAGTATATAGATGAAAACAAGTATGCTTTTTATCTTAGAAGCTATTCACAAATGATCCCAAGGCTATGGGCATTCTGGATCTTTCATATAGAATAATAGGATTATATAATACAAGGGATGAGAGTAATTTTTAGTTGAATCTCCCCTATCAATCATCTCAGGCATTGAGTCGTGGAATCTGAGCTGTTTGGGGATTTAAGTTTGAAGATCTAGAGTCAAAAAACAACCTCAGAAAGGCTGGCCAACACCTTACATGATTAATCAAGATTCCCACCTCCAAACCCAAGATATGAAAGAGAATATTTTGGCTATTTTCTAGGGAGAAAAATGATCTAATGACTGAGTATTTTGAACAGGAGCCCAAGCACTGAGGGAAAGAATCACTGGAGCCACAATTCTCATTATTTACAATCAAATGAAAATAGACTATATTCTGAAGTGAAAGCTTCATGTCCATGTGACCTAGCATAAATGTTATAGGAGCAATGTATGTGTCTTCACTGAAGAGTCCACTTCCTGTTCCCTAACCAAATATTTAAAAAGTCATGGGATAAATATACAAGGTGTTATTACATAGTTTGGGCTAGCATAATTGAAAATATGGGTTAAGACAAGTTGTTTTTAAGGAAATAATTATGGGAGGCTAGGGCCTACGTATTTTAAGACTATCAATTGTTGTATAGCTCAATATATACTTTTTGACCAAATTGGTTAAATGTTAATTTAATTCATAATTTCCTAATAAGTGCTTACCTGACCAGACTTGAGACTCATTATATAATGAACCTTTGATAAACATATGTAGTAAGAAAAAAATAGTAAAAATTATCATCATATAGCATGGTAATTTGCCTAAGAGTTGTAACTTTGATGTTCTGTATCTGCTAGTTTCTATTCTCATTCTTCCTGAGAACTTTTTAAAAGTAGAATCAATCCTATAAAGAAAAAAAAAACAGGAAATATACATCCCAGCCTCAAAACACATCTCACCAGTCAACATTTCACTTGGGTTATCTGAGGCTGATATCTTGTTTCTGGAGTTCAGACATCTGATATATAATTATGGAGAGGCAGAGACATTGCTTACTCTGTGCATAGTATTTAATACTGCTCCACATTTCTGGATAACTTATTGCCTTAAAAAGCTATTAAGAGAATGAACTGAAGCTGAAAACATAGTAAAGTCAAGGTCTGACAGTTCCACAGGATGAATTATATTTTCCCGAATTTCTCTCTTTTAACTCAAATTCAGAAGTTATCTACTAAGTACTAGAAAAATGTCAAATTTTAAATTTCTCTGCTTTAAACATTTGAAACCCTGATTTTAATGTGGTATTAATGTTTTGAAGTTTTTATGTTCTGATTCCTCAGACCGTTAAGACAGATAAACAATAATTAATGTCCTGTATTTAGTCTTACTATTAATTAGTTGTAATATTTTATATAAAAATATTTGTAATATATGTACATTAAAATATATGTAGTATTTATATAGATTAAAAATGGTTTTATTTGTTTTATTTAAGGTGTCTTTCTCATAAATATCATTATATATTTTTGGGATATTTACTAGCCAGTAAGGATGATATTTTATTTTATATGAAATATTTCTCCAAAAGAAATTTGGGTATTTTTTTGTTTGTTGTTTGTATACTTATTTACAAAACTCATTTTTCATCTCTCTTTCACATTTAAATCTACAGTGGTAAGTGGATTGTCATGTTTTCCTAAAGGCCTTTAACTTCCCTATAAAGGAATTTAAGTAGAGTTATCCCATAATAGGAAACACAATGCCTCAAATAGAAAAGATAAACTACCATATAGAACACTCAGTACCAGGAATAGATAAGTAAAAATGGTTGAGTTTGGGCTGAAGAGCTCCCATACACAGCCCTAAACACTGTCAGCTATTGCACTATTATAGATTACCCTCTGTAATATGACAATAAAACCCTATTTTGTCATCAAACATGGAAGCTTGACCTCTCCTGACTAATATTTACAGTGCTGTGTGGTATTATAAATGCTACTGGAAGAGAAATATAATGATAAGCCTCACCTGACTTTAAAGCCTGTGACCTATAACACTGACATTTCTGGAAGATATACTGATGCAATGCTGAAATAAAGGGAGTAACCAACCACTTTTTGGGTAGAAGTAAGGTCCACCCCATCAGATAGAATCCACATTTGGCACTTTTAATGAGGCGAAGAACTTGAGACTAGGTAGGTTATGGGCCCTAGGGGAAAAACCTACTACAGTCCTGGTAAATTCATTTAGCAGTAAAATAACCCCTAATGACTTTGTTATACCCATAGATTATTACCTCACTCAACACTCACCAGGGAAGGTACTTGCAATATATGCTGACACAGAAATCCACAACTAAGACACGAGAAAACAGCGTTAGACCATGAAAACTCAGTCCTAAATGGGATATTTGTATTGAAATCATCCCTGAAGTGCTCAAGATTTTATAGGGATGAGTAAGTCAAAAGATTATAAAAGCAAGAGATGGTCAATGATTCCAAGGAAACAGAACATCCCAAAGACACAGGAGGTTTGATGTACATCAGAGTTCACAGAAACTGTGACAGCAGACACAATACTTAACTAAATTCAAGCACAACAAAATCCTATGACAACAAGGAAAATCAGACAAGAAAGTGTTGGCAACTGATAGCTTCTATGAAGGAAAAAAAAATCTGTTTTCTTCAGTGGAGTGACATTGCATATTTCACCAAGTTCACTCTTTGGTAGCTGACTCCTAGGTTCATGAGTGGTTAGAAATTTTATAGAGTTTATGATCATGTGACTAATAAAAATTGTTGCCCACAGTGATCTAGGCATTTCTCTATAAATTTAAAATCAAGATAAACTCCCAACCATCATGTCTACAGGTTGGTCTGATCTCTTAGCTGACTTCTGGAAGGATTGTAGACAGTGTCTTATTACTCATTAAAGCTAACTTGAGCAGTGAATTTGAAAATAGATAATAATAGAAAAGAAAAAGAAACCCAACCAAAAACATTTAAAGAAGGGAACAATGCATGCCAGCAATTAATCACCTCAAATTAATGATTTTGTGAGTAATTAAAGTAAAAAACATCAAATGTATGTCTTATGAAAGTGGGTAGTACATAAATATATGTATGTACTACATATAGTATAAACAACAACAATAAGAAGAACAACACACACATACACACGCACAAGCACACACGCACGCACACACAGACACACAGACACATACACACACACACACAAGGAAGCCCATGCCATCCATCTATTCTAGTTGGTCTTTATTTGCTACATGTTTATGTCATCACCTAAGTCCTCATCTGCTGTTCTTTCAACAGGTTTCCTGTTCTGTTCCACTATCCCTGCCTTAGACATAATGACTTAACCTTCCAATTCTGTAAGCAATCTGCTAACAAACTTTTTCTTAAAAAAATTCCCTTGGTAATGATGTCATCACAATAATTTCAAATTAAATAGGACAACATAAACATACCCTTTATAGGATAAATTATTTGCTATTTATTTTAAGAAAAATTTTTGAATATTTTTATTAATGAATTTTTTTAACCAAAAAATTATTTTACTTATTATATGTAAGTGCACTGTAGCTGTCTTCACACACTCCAGAAGAGGGAGTCAGATCTCATTATGGATGGTTGTGAGCCACCATGAGGTTGCTGGGATTTGAACTCAGGCCCTTCAGAAGAGCAGTCAATGCTCTTAACTGCTGAGCCATCTCTCCAGCCCCTAATTACTTTTATACACACTAAATTTTATTCCCCACACTGTCAACCTCTGTCCACCCTCTGACTGTTCCATATCCCATACCTCCTCCCTTCCCCCTGTCTCCACATGGATGTCCCTACTCCCTACCCCACCTAACCTCTAAACTCCCTGGGGTCTCCAGTCACTTGAGGGTTAGGTGCATAATTTCTGAAAGAACTCAGACCTGGCAGTCCTCCTCTGTATGTATGTTGGGGGCCTCATATCAGCTGGTGCATGCTGCCTGTTTGGTGGTCTAGTGTTTGAGAGATCCTGGGGGTCCAGATTAATCGAGACTGCTTGTCTTCCTAGAGAGTCACCCTCGGCTTCATTCAGCCTAATTCAACAGCAGGGGGTCAGCTGCTTCTGTCCACTAGTTGGGTGCATATAAAGATTTGTATGATTGTAATACACACACACACACACACACACACACATATATATAACATACATGAATATATATGAGTATGTATATGTATCTGTATGTGTGTATGTGTTTGTGTCTGAGTATGTATATGTGTATGTGTATGTATATTTATTATATATATATGTGTGTATATTTTTATACACACACACACACACACACATTCCCTGTGATTGTATAAGTTTCGTTTCTTTAACTATATTTAGTTTCTTTAACTGTATTTGTGGTATGTCTCCTGGGAGGTAGAATGTCTTCATATAAGAAGGTCAGTGGATTGGTTCTGTAATACAGAGCTTCAGTTGAGCCCTAGAAGTGTAAAGACTTGGATGGAGGGAGAGATCGTGTGGCGAGAAAATATTGAACCATATTTCTACTTATGTATTATCCAGCAAGATGTTTATGAAAAGCAAGCAAGTGGTCACAGAAAATGAAGGACAGGCTCACATCCGTTCATAGTTAGAGGGGACAGTCCATGGTAATGGGGAAGTATGACAATACACGTGTAGGGCAGCTTATCACACGATATTCATGATAAACAGACACTGAGAGAGATTAATATTGCTGTGCAGCCCATGCTCTCAAACTCTTATTCATTCTAGAATTCTGCTGTAGTAATGGTGCCAGCCGCATTCAAGGGAGGGCTTCCTGCCCTGTTATGTCTTACTGTAAAAACGCTCACTGATGAGGGAAGAGATGGATTTTCCTGACAATTCTCATGCTCAGCTAGTTGACAAGGTGGATTAGTCAACACATAATGCTAAACTATCCCTAATAGCCCTCACCTTTCTCAGGTACATGTGATATATTTGTTTTGATTGAGTCTTTTTGTTTCTTATAAATTTCTGTGTTATCTGGCAGTGTCTGTTGGAACACTAGACATTGTAATAATAATTACAGCAACATGTTCCACTTTTTAGTTGCTTGTCATTGTTATTGTTGTTCTGTTAGGAAATGGCTTTTTAAAAAAATTCCCCATGTTTTGTATCATCTATCTTTACTGTATTTAGATAGACACTTGTGACTGAACCTGTTTGTTTATGACTTTGTAGAAAAATCGGGATTTGAGCAAAAATGCTATGTGATATTTCAGATATTTGATGTGACTTTTAGGAATTGTAAATTTTCAGGTGATATTCTAGAACTGTCTTCTGAAATATCAAGTCTATGAGGCATCAGCATTTTTTCTCTCCAAACTTTATGAACTTAAGTAATGCGCTATCTTAAATAGTAAAAACTGTATGAATTTATCATAAGAAAATATTTTATAATGATAGGTTATCTTCTCATTTATGAAAATCAGATGTTTCCATCCCTTTTCCACATTTATACTTTGCAACTTGATAGCTACTTTTTTCCTGTTAATGCTTTTGTTGCTATTCTCAGACTTCAGTTTAAGGAGAGTTTATATTGGCTTTTGTTACTGTCATCCTTATATTCCTTCCAAATCATAATGCTTAGCTACATTTTTCTACAGTCATAACTATAATTCTACTAGTTGCAATTTTTCAAAAGTAAATTTTTCAGTCTGTGCGTGCAGATTTCCCAGTGCCTTCTGCAAAGTAAGAAGCCCAGACTTTATAATGATCAGTTTTAGGAAGATCATATAATCACTTCTGCCATCTCTATTCTAGTCTAAAGCATTTGTTTTTATTTTCTAAGTAATTAGTGCCAGAGTAGTTACCAATTAAGACAATTATCAATGCTTCAAATTTGTCACTTTTTTGTTCCATACTAAATTCCCCAAACATGAAACTGAAACATAAACATTGCTCTTTAAATTTAACTAAAAAAAATCTCTTGACTTATATATTTTCAAATAAATATTCACTAAACGGTAAAAAATTATAAATATTGATATTAATTTATATGAATTATAATATACAAATTATATATTATATTTAAATTATATATATATATGTGAGAGGGAGATAGAGAGAGGTTTATGTACATATTTCATTTTATGTTATTATACTTTACTTGATTTTAGCCATGGTTTGATGTTTCATCATTTTTACTCTATGTTATAAGATGTCAGACTTGTAAAAAAGACTACAATGTAATTCTTCTTCAAAATCGCAATTATTCCATGTGCAGTTCACCTTAATTTATAACAACTCCGGAGTTAGAAAGCAATTAATGTCAAATTTAATTAGACTCTAGAACTTTCCCCAGAGCAATTATTCCCAGCTCACAATGGAAGCCTTTGCTGAGTGAGACTCCTGACTCTGGCACCAAGAAAAAGACAATATGGCAAATAATGAGCTATCATAGAAAAAAACTGTGGGAGGAGTAAGGGCTGTTCAACATTCAACTACAGGTAATATTCCAGAAGGCAGGGCACTCTAGCTATAGAAAGAAAAAAACAGTCTTTAATAGAGACAAAAATTTGTAAGTGATGCACTACAATATCTTTGCAAAATATTTGGTGCAGATTTAGTACTGAAATGTGATTGGTTTTCTGGTGTGTTAGTTGTTGGGAGCCATTTTGCCTGCTTCTGTGAGAGCCTGTCAGGCAGTCAAGTCAGGCCAGGGCCTACTGGCAGATTGGTCAGTTGACCCATGGAACAATAAGAAGAAATGTACCTAAAGCTCAAGGTGAGGGGCTGAATGTTCTGTTAATCTTGGATGAAGGAACAGGGGGGCATAGGGAAACTTCCAGATTGGTATATATCCAATGGACATCAGCCATTGTATCTGCTGACTTTTGACTTTGTTTCCCAATGTACATAAAGTCTAGGAGAATTAAACTCCAGGCTGCTGCGGTACTGACTGGACAGCCCTCCTAATTTCTAACCTTTGTCTCTGCATCTTCTTTTCTGTCTTTTCTAGAATCATCCTCACTTCCCCCTCAGATGACCTCTCTACTTCATACTGGCCAGACCAGTACAGTTAGTACAAATTACAAAAACACAAGATAGACTCTGAAAGACAAACAGTAGCATAAAGGAAAGTTAGAGTCAAGAAACTGAGAGCATACTTGAAAGCATAGGACAGAGAAGTCTTGTGTGGGGCCACAGGCAGAAGGATATCATAACAGTCAACTAATTTGCTCTGGGAGTCCCAGATGCCCTTATGCCTGTGAAAATCTATCCTCAGCAAGACTGAGACTCACTTGGGGTCCATGAATAATGAGGATCTCAGGGAGTCATTTCACTGGAGTCTCTAAGGAAAGGAATTCTTTTAATTTTGTTTCCTGCCACCTAAGTCTGGAGATCTTTTATAGGTTTGGTTTAGGGACTTTTCAGTGTAGTGGTGAGTAGCTGGAGTCTGCATTATCTACACATAAGGCATCAATGTGGCTCAGAATTACAGATCAGTTCAGATTGGAGCAGTTCAGCTGAGTTCAGTTGAGTTTCTGCAGTTCAGTTCAGTTTTCACAGTCAGTGAAGTCAATTGAGTTTGGTAGAGTTCAGTTCAGGGGCAGTTTTTATGGGGATAGTTTTACTGAGACAGGGTGTAGTGAGAACAAACTAGACACCGGTGAAGACAGAACAAACCTGAGAACAGGAAGGAGCCAGAAGATGAGAACAAATTGTCAGAGCTAGTTTGAGGCCAAGTAGAGCAATTCATTGAGATGCTGAGAGAAGCCAGTCTGAATCAGTTTATAGAGAAAAGCACTTTTCAGTGGAGCAATAATAGTTATTTATGTATTAATTTACTTTTAAGGACTTGCCCTTAAAGTACCATTGACATAAACTCACATTTGGAAATGCTGGTTAATAATTAACACAAAATTATCATTTATGGAGTGTTAGTGCTTATAGTTTTCATTTATTTCACCCAATCTTCACTAAAACCTTATAATTTAGAGTTTGTTACTATGATTGTATTGCTAACAAGGTTGAGTTCAGATGAAGAAACCAAGTTATAAGAATTTAAAAGGTTCTCAGCTTGTAAATTTTGAAGACAAAAATCTACCCTGAGCTTGGCTTGAGACTAAATAGGGCAAGAAAATATATTAGAATATATATATATGGATTTCCCACATTATTTAGAAATCACTTTATAAGCATATTATATTCGTTTGCTAAGCCTGTTGTAACAAAAGTCCCACAAACTATTGGGCTTGACAGATATCTGCTTACTATGGAATGCTGTTGCCTTGTCTTATAGTTGCAGAGGTTGTAGACCCAGCAGCAGGCTCCTGACTCTCTGCTCTATGGAATGCTCTACGGGAGAATCTGTTCCTGATCTTATTTCCAGTTCTGCTGTGTCTGGAAACTCGTCATCCCTTGACTTTCAGCAACATATTTTCAGGCACAGTGTCCATTATCACATGGAATTCTTTGTATATCTGCATCGTATGGCCATATTTTAAAATTATGATGAGTTCTTTGAACATTTCATATAATATGTTCCCACATAATTATATCAAAACAAAGAGTACTGACCTCAAAATGTGGACTATAGCTCTATTCGGTTGATTTGAAATTATCATCATGTATATAACATGATAGTGAGACATGAACATTGGATTCTTTGCCTTACATAGGAATCCAATGAGAGATCAAATAAACGATTCCATCCAGGTTCATCCTGTAGAATCAATAAGTTCATAGGATGACCTACAGAAATGTGGGTAAGGAACTATTGAATGAGCTACTTAAAGGAGAATGAATGAATGACCCAAATACAGTTACAACATTGAAAAAAACCTAGGCAGGTCTGCATTCCTAGATTTTTGCTGCATCAGTTGCAGGCAGAAACAATTTGGAGATTAATTTCCTATCCACTAGCCCTTACTGCTTATAAAAGTTTGGTGAAGGGCAGTTTGAATTTTCTAAGTTCTGTGGACTTTCTTAGATGTGTAAGTTTTTTGCTTTCTGCAACTTACCTTAATGACCTCTGCATAAGTGGAAGCATTATTTCAATTGGGAGCTTTCTGAAACTTAAAGGGTCTCTCTTCAACCCAATACTTAAGAAATTGCTATACAATAGGATCAAATTAAGTTACTTGTATAGTTATAGTTTCAAAAAAAAAAAAAACAGATGTTCTCTATGTTAGATAGAGTTAGCGCTTGCCTCATTATGTGGGTCTTCCTAAATATAAGTGAGGATTAATTAGTGTGAGCTAGAAAACATTAAGTTAAATCTCCTAGGCTTATTTCAACTCCCTAGTTTGTGCAAACTGTGACTTTACATTTTAAGAGTTTTGAACATTACTCTATAATAAATGTCAGCACAGACTTAAACTTTGATTTGGGCTCAATCCCTGCTTTCATGTGTCCACCTTCAGGAATTATATTTTAAGTGAATGTGTCAGACAGGCAAATGGTATACTTAGCCAAATTTCATAAAGACATCAATTACCTTGGTAAAGTGTGAATTTTTGGATTGTTTTTCTTTGATTACAAAACTCCCTGGTCACATTTCCATGTTGTAATTACCTAAAAACTGAAAGCACACTCATTTTCTGACTTCAGGGTAATAACGAGCATCTTGTGACATTTCTTCTGCCCTCATTTGACAATACACTTCTTGAAGCTTCTCTTAATGGTTAACCCCATTGTATTTTCCCTTTAAAATGTTTTTTAGCAGAAGTTTTTTTTTTTAATTTATTTTATGTCACCACAGCAGATATTTTTGGGAAGGATGTATTGTCTGGACGGATGTTGTGTTTGTTTGTGCCAATTTATTATACCTAATGAGACATCTTGGGGCAGCAGTCATTTTGACAGTAAAAGTAATAGCTTTACAAAAGCAGTAACCTGTGGTCACATATTGCTCTTCTGAAAAATGGATGTATTGGCTTGGGGCACATCTTTTTATTGAGCATCCACCATCTATGATGGAAGATATAGGTGCGAAAAGCACATTTCTAATCAAAGAGCACTCAGATAAGGAGGGCCAATTAATCTTTGTCCTTTCAAACTGAGGGGAGGAATTAACTTCTATAAACTAGGGGGATAGCAAAGTTCACATAAAACTTACATTATTAAAGTTTTTGCGACTGTCCTTTTTCAGCCTGTGCAAATTACATCGCACCCACGTTGACTCTTGACTTAATACAGTTGCAAAAGACCCGCTTTGGTAGCAGTGCTAACAAACACTGAAGACTATAAATTATCTTGGCAGTGGCTGTTATCTATGCCTGAATGATGGGGGTTGCATTTAGATGAGCTCATCTTAGCTTGTTGTTATCTTGTGGGACTTTCCCCTTAATGCTACTGAGTGAGAAAGCTAAGTAGAAAGTGAAATTCAAATAAATCCTGTCTTGCCTGCTGGCAGTCTCTGAGTGTGCGAAGGGATTAAGGAATACAGAACACATTACCTGTTTCAAAGTTTGATCTAAATATATCTACGTTTATGGCAAAACTGACCTCAGAGTGTGGAAGATTCTCTGAGTATTGATGAAATCTTAAGGCATACATACTAGAGCAAGCTTATGGGTGATAGTTCAGACTTTACTCCCATAGCATATAGAAACAAGTCAATACATGCTCAGTAGAATTCCTATATAAACCTAATAATTTGAATTATTCTGATAGCAATTTAATCACCACCTATGGTTTGTTTTTTAGCACCGCTACCACAAGTGGAGAAAAATCCATTGTACGCTACAAAATTATTTTTTGTATTCTGATTTATTGTGATTTACACAAGTATTTCTTAACTAATAGAAACTAAAAATAATATGATGACTAGTTTGTAAGATCAAGGCAATGTTAACTCAATCTCATACAATAAGAAGGTTAACCAGCAAAGCAAATTCTTACCAGGAAATTTCAATTGTTTGAACCAAAATTCTGTCTAAAGCCAGCTGTGCTGATGCACAACTATAGTCCCTGAATTTAACTAAAGAAGTTGCACCAGGGCACTTAGGATATTAAGACTGGACTCATATATGTAGTGAGAGTTTAATGGTAGCTTGTATTACATAGGCATTACCACAAACAAACAAACAAACAATAATACAGCCTCAAGTCAACATTTGTGTAACAAATCTGTATAAATATTGGGTTATAATCTTCATAACTGCTGAGGCTGAAGTTTTTGACTGAGATTATCCATATAATAACAATATTCTACTAGAATATATTAAAAAATAATATAATGTATAATAACAGTATAACCACTTTGGGCCATGTAATTTTAATCAATACTGTATTTATGTAATAAGTATTGCCTTGCAAGAATGAATGCTTAGCCTTTATACATTTCTTTATGAATGTTCAATAAAATGGCAAAGAACGTTGAAAGTGTAAGAGAATACTTAGTCAACATGATGCTGTTCTCTAGGTGATTCCAATATAAGGTTTAGTTTCAGGTTATGAGTTCACCAATCAGCATGTTCCAAGATTGCTTTATAGAATAAAAATGGACATCTCTTGCTGTTATTGATTTGACATATTTTATGAAGTATGTTTTATTCAATCATCTTCTAGATAAACTGAACTATATGCTTTTGTCAGAAAGCACCTATGCTGGAAGAATCCCCGTTCAGTTGTAACGAAAAATAATGTTAACTCCTCTAATATAAGTTATTTCACAAATTTATAAAGTGAGGACACCTGTTTTCTGTGCTTTGTTTTGTTATTGATGTGTGTGTGTGTGTGTTTGTGTGTGTGTTTGTGTGTGTGTTTGTGTGTGTGTGTGTGTGTGTGTGTGTAACATATTTGTTTCTTCTCCACAGCCCTTGAGACTGCTGTATGAAGGAAGGAACTATGACAGAAAAATCAGCTTGCAACCTTCCAGGGAACACTGGTCTGCAGAAAGAAAAAGAAGAATTCATCAGAGCAAAACCTTGTGATGCATATATACTCTATTTTGCAGGAAATCATTTCTAGTATATTTCCTCACTATGTGTCAAGGCGATAATAGAATTCTGTAAAATTATATGTTGCTCTGTTCCTGCCTAACTGTAGCCTTGGTTCTCAAAAAGGCTTTCAACAGAAAAACTGGCTTGTTTTATATAAGGTCCCTGAAATTTTCTTATTGTTCATAGTCAAAGAACATAATGTAAGAGCTTTTGCTGAGATCAACATACTGCACAGAATCTTAACATAATTTATTCCCTTTTCACTGTATTAAAAACAATTGATGAAATGTACTATTTGTCTGACTGAAAATATTAATGGTTGACTTGTAGTACATTATTGATTGACTTGGCTCAGGACTTGCAGGTCCCTTTTGAGAATCAGTAGTTTTACAGTCTTCAGTATCTCTTTATATAAAGGGAAACTGTCTCTCCGGACACTCCCTTCCTTGTACCTCTCTTCCCTCTTCCTCTTCACTTCAGCCACCCATTCCAGTGCTACCCACACCATACATCCTTCACTATCTATTCTATTTCCATTTCCTTGGATATCTATTTGTCCCCCCATCCCCAGACACATATTCTATGAAACATTTTCAGTTCTATGCACTGTGTGTTGGTTACCATTGACTTAACAGCAACATATAAGCAAATATATAACTTATTGGTCTTTGTGGGTCCTGTTTTCTCACTCAGGATGACTTTTTTCTAGTTTCACCCATTTGCTTACAGCTTTCATTTTTATTCATTTTATTAAAAACATTATTTTCAGCAAATTTTGGTTCCTCCTCCATCTTATTCTCCATCTCCTCTCTATCACCCCTCCCATCCAGATCCACCCCCATTGCCTCATTAGGAAAAAAATGGGCTTCTATGAGATAATAATAAAGTAAAATACAATATAATGAAATATATTATGAAAACTGAAACACATTGGAATAGAACAACAAAAAATGAAGAGGAGGAAAGGAAACAAAAAAGGCATACATAAAGAGAACCTCTTAGTTCACAATCTCAGGAATTCCATAAAAATCTCTAATCTGGAATATATATATATATATATATATATATATATATATATATATATATCCAAAAGAAATATGGGGCAAAAGAGAGAAGAAAAATAAAAACACAATAAATATAATATATAACACATAATATATTACATAATGTATATAAAATAACAATAAGTTAAAATTAGAAAAAATAGAAAAAAGAGCCCGACATGATATTATTAAACAAGGAGTCTCCATCTACAGCAGGGCATGCAGCCTACTATTATGAGTAGACTGTTTCTCCAGTGAGACCCCTTATGTTGTAAATACATTTCCATAAATTGCAAATGTATTATTTAATGGACAGAGCTTCTGTGTTAAAGATATAGTCATTTGTCCATTTTTCTTTGCAGCTCTAAGACACCAACTGCTGTAGACATGTGAAGACCCTGGGCATATTGCCTCAGACTCTGTTGAGTTCATATATAATATTGCTAAATTAAGTCTTTATTTCTTGATGTACTCCATCCTGTCAGGTTATTAAACTCCTTTTGCCTCATCTTCCACTGGGTTCCCTGAGTCCTGAAGGGAGGAATTTTATTGAAACATTCTATTTAGCACAGAGTGTTCCAAGGTCTCTCATTCTCTGTCTGTCTGTCTGTCAGTCTGTCTGTGGATGTGTGCATTTGTTCCTGTCTGCTGCAGGAGAAGGCTTCTCAGATAATGTCTGTGCAAGTCAATGATCTACAGTAGAATGTTAATATGAATCATTGTACTGCTGTATGTATATGAGCATACATGTGTGGGTCTGTGAGTGTTTGTGTATGTGGAGAGAGTGTGCTATATGCTTAGAAAGCTAGTATTTGGTTGTACCCTATGTCCCTGGATTATCCAGTTTCAGGTTCTTGGTCACTCAAGCAACATCAGGTATAGTTTTCACTTTGTGGAGTGGGGATTCTGTCAAATTAGATATTAGTTAGTTACTCCCACAAAATCCATGCCACCATTATTCGACAAAACCAGAACGGGGAAGTGGGAAGGGGTGGGTGGGAGGACAGGGGAAGAGAAGGGGGCTTACGGGACTTTCGGGGAGTGGGGGGCTAGAAAAGGGGAAATCATTTGAAATGTAAATAAATTATATCGAATAAAAAAATTAAAAAAAAAAAGAATATCATGGAAGCAGGATACCATTGTTCTATCTCTGCAGGAACTGCATTGCCCTAACTTTTGGTCTACTAGTAGAAGTTGCGGGAAGAAAAAGAGACACTTTGAAAAGCGATTATGTCATTTATTTCTAAGTTATAAAAAGTTACCTGTGAAAGCTCTCGAAGAAAAAGGGGAAAGTGGAAAGATTATGAGCAGGACAAGAGAAAAATTTCCTCTTACTTTTCTCTTTGTCTTCAGTGTTTATACATCTTTCAGAATACATGATCCCATGGTAAGAGTTCATCACGAGTTTACACAAATTCAAATAAGAAATCAAATAAGAAATTTACAACACTGAATGGTTGCGTGCACATCCATTAGGAATAATTATCTGGCTAAACATTCTTCACCTGTCACAGCTCCACAGCATCATTGAAAGTTAAAAAACATAACTTAGTTATTAGTGAAGTTTTGTACAGATGAACCCAGTCAATATATTATCTTCTGTGCTAGAACTGATAATAAATTATTAGTTCCCTTTTAATGACCTTTCTTTAATGGTTTTACAATTTCTTGGAATGTACTCTGAGTAGTAGGAAGTCTAGCTAGAGCTGGAAGCAGTTAGCTGGTGACACATGGGAGACTGGCAGAGTGTTTTCATTGCAGTTTTTGACAAGCAGAAGAGATCCAATAGAAGCTCCACTATTAAAAGGGCTTAATAAATACTGATATAATTTTATGAATTCTTATAGGATCATCATTAACAATTAAGAAGTCATCTATTTGTCTACATACTATCCCTATTAGATTGATCTTCATAGATCTGCAGAGATTTGCTCAAAATATTGGGCTAATACCTAATGATTGTTATATATGTTTAATAATAATAGGAAAATATATTAACAGCAGAAATCTTCCTAAAATGAATTTCTCCTGGGCCTTGCCTATTGGAGTTCCATTGTAGAGGTTGATCTAAGGCAGTTATCTCAGAAAGATCACGTGCTAGCTATTAGCTTTAACTCTGATGGCTCCTGCCAAGGAAACATGCCCCCATCACTAATCCACAAGATATTCCGTTGGTAACTACGTGCAACTGAAAATTTTGTCCTATACAATGTAGTCCCACTGGAGAAACAAACTGTTTTTTAAGGGTAATCTGCATGCCTGACAGTAGATGACCACAGGAAAATGAACTTAATTCCATATTGTATCTTGGGAGGTATCAATGTTTTACAATGTCATATTTAAGTGATTCCTTTTTTACTTTTTTATTCTTTAATAAAAAAGAAATTTACACACACACACACACACACACACACACACACATCCTCTCGTTTTACCCCCAGGCCCTCTTCATAAACATTGTAGCTTAGAGTTTAGTGTTCTTTAGGGAGTGCAAACAAGCAGTCCTCTGACTATTGTTTCTTCTCTTTGGCTCCTTTCCCATCTGTTTGTTTTGTCCTATTGAATGTGTTTGTTTTTATTATATTATATTATCTAATATTAATATCTTTTAGAAGGCAGTTATCTTTCGAAGCTCAGACAATGGGGTTGAATCTAGAATAAGGGAGGTTGGGAGGAATCAGGACCAATAAAGAGAGAGCAAATGGCAATCATGATATATCGTGTCAGAAAACTGTCTGTTTTCAATAAAAGAAACATATTTTGAAAAAGAATTTAGAAACTATCTGTGATGCCATATGATAGATAGTCTTTAGGGTAAGAAAGCTGTAGAGAAGTTCTCCTCCAGAAGATAAACTTGCTGTGTTCTTTATTCATTTATACTGAAAGAGGCAATTTCAGTTCTATGATTTTGTTATCATTCAGGAAAGCCAATGGCTAATTTATGTATATAAAAATTGCACAAAAATTGTCATACATTTATTTTATGTTTTTAATTGGTACATTTTTAATTCTCATTTTACTTGCCAGTTCATAGTATTCCCAAATGAATATCATGCAGCGGGTTGTCCAGGTATGCTAGAGAGACTCAAAAGGATCACTTTTCCCTCCTCCCTGGAGAGGCTGTTAGACACTCATCATCATTAAGAAGCCATCATCATTAAGAAGTTTTCTTTTGCAGCCATTGTCCTACATAGTTGCATTTTCCTTCTGCTGCCCAGGGTTCTAATATTTTAAATAATGCTATATTACAGTTAATGTTTGTATCATTCCACACTGCTCTTTTGCTCACTTAATACTGGCTGCAAATTTGCTCTCTATAATTTATACAGATTTTGTATTTTTCATGCAGGAAATAAATTGTAATGAGGATGCACTTTTTATTAAAGAACACGGAGCATCCCTTGAACAGATATCTGCTGACTGACTTGATGTGGTGTGTTTGTTTCAACAAATATCAGGATAGATGTGTAACATGAGTAACAATATGAAACCTAGGACTTAATTAACTGACCCAAAGGATTGAGGAAGAAAGGTGATAAATAGAAATACACTGCATTGTTAAATCAGTACTTCTTGCTTCAGAATAAACAGACATGATATCATGTCTACTTTTATAATCTTGCTTTTATAAAAAGTGACATAATATTTTAAATACAGCAAAACACTGTACCTCTACTGTGTGCTTTGCTTTGTACAGCTTTCTAAAATGCTTTTCAAATATTTTGAATCATCTTAATCATCATTTTCATATATGCCCTCCTCATCATCACTCATGTGTGCCTTTGTGTGCGTGTTCCCCAGTTCATGTGTGGTTGTTTGCAAACAAATGTGTAGAGTTAGTTTTCTCTATCCACACATGCACATGTTCCAAGGACTAAACACCTAAGGCTACATATCCATAGGAAGAGCTTTTCCCATGTAAGCCATGTTAATATTCCAAAATGAGATTTTTAACTTTGACAGATACAATTTAAGTAGAACATGAAATCCAAGGACACAGATTCTATTATTGGAGAATTGGAACATTGGGTAGAGACTACAAGTGGAGGTGGGAGGGTAAAGATGGTGGAATAAATAAAACTAAATAGGTATGAAGAGATCAGAGCAAATCATATTACTTTATATCCATATAAAATTACACATACAAATACATCTATTCAAAAATTATGCTTGGGTGACAATGCTTCCCACCCAAGGGATATAGCTATTTAACAAACACTCAAGTGCCAGGCATAGGAACTCTCCCTTAAACTTGTTGGTTGTGAGATTTCAAGAGACTTCCAAAACAGGATAGGAAGTTCTCATTGCCTTGGGTTGCCTTCCAAAGATAGAAGACAAAACCACGTTGTTTTGAAGGCATAAAATACTTCAGAAGGAGGACTTACTAAAAGCAATCTGGAGCTTACTTGGAAGCCTCCTTCTTGAGAACTAGCTTGTATAGAAGGAGCTATAAAAGTGGCTACGGCATCAAAGTAATCAATAATTATGTCCAGCTATTCTATCTGTAGAGAGCAATACCCATAATATTTAGATATCCTGGAAGATACAATAGTGGTACTTATATCTTAGAAATAACCAACTGCTATCTATTTGGATTTGTGGCTTATTTCAGTAGGAAAGAATTAACGTCAGAGTCTGTAAACCTAGCCAAATACACATAGCTTATGAAACCACTGAACCTAGAAGAGAAATGGCTACGGACATGACACTAAACAGTTAATATTTCTAACTGCAGTCTAAATACTTATTTTTATACCCACACAGAAGTTAGATTGTCATCCCTAACCAAACAACATCATTTTGGCCAGGGAGATTTGATTAGAGAAAGCCACAACTATTCAAAAGGAGAAGGAAAGCTGAGTGTGCATTGCCCAGTCCCCACAGACACGTCAGTCATTCATGCAATAATTTCTCTACCTAAGGCTCAGGGAATATCACAGAAGAGGGTCATAGAAGGACTGTCAGGTCTAAAGGAAGAAAACTGGACTTCTGCTGTGAGAGTATCTTCTGTGTCTGACAGGGAATCCTAGACATCCCAAAGGTTGGGTTGCCTGTACAAGACTCAAAAATGACACCATTTGACATACCAGTGTGGTTGGATAAATTGTCAAATTATCACTGGGCAGTTGCAGAAAGAGGGAGAATCAGTTCTCCAGGAATGAGTCCCCTGAGAGGTTAGCCAAACCTAAAACATCAAGCCATATAAATATATGAACAACACTAAATATTCTCAGAAGGCTATAATTATATTTAAACATGTGTGTGTGTGTGTGTGTGTGTGTGTGTGTGTGTAAAAACAAGAATAAGAAGTCATAAAAAGAAGACATTTATAATTATTCATATAATAGTAGTTTGGGGGATCAATGTCTCAAATTTGGATTAAATTGTTTATAAAAGGAAATATTATGATAAAAGGATATTGTTGTCTAAATAAGTGTTCAAATAATATTTTTTTCAGTTCATTTTGCTAAAGAATATTAGGGATGGATAATACTAGCTTTTGGTTCATTTACTGATTATTCAATAGTAGAATCACCAAGGCAATCTGTTATCTGTCTTTCCATCATGTAGAGGCAGGTATACTGTTGAGATTCTCTGGGTGCAGTCACACTGTGCTCTTAATCTCCACTATGACCCATTCCAGATGTCATGAGGCACATGTATAAAGGATTGTAGTTGCTTCTTCTTTCAATTGGAAGCACAGACAGACCAAGGAGAGTACATTCTGCAATGTATCTCCTGCCCAATACTGCCCAAGATTCACCTTTAGCTTGGTTACAATGTTTAAGGTTTTTTTTTTAACAGCTGCAATTACAGGAATCTAATTCTAATATTTTGAAATAAAATTAGGGGTGTTTTTCCAAACCAATGACTTGCTTTCATCTAACTGCTACAACCATACTCCTTACCTCCATGTTTATATTTTAAGTCTTGAGAAAACCATACAAAAACAGAGTGAATACTCTCACACTGGCAATAGATCATGCAAAGAAACACACACACACACACACACACACACACAAATAAATAAAAATAAGCCCCCTTATAACCTAGTGAAATAAAATTAAGTAAACATATTTCTGTATATGGTTGTTATTTCCAAACAATTCTAGTAATGCTTGCATGTGTATACATGCATGTGTTTCTGTTGTGTGTGTGTGTGTGTGTGTATGTATGTATGTATGTGTGTGTGTGTGTACGTGCACACTAACAAAGTCTTAAGGTGGGAATGGAGTATCTTCCCCTATCACTCTCCAGTTTACTTTTTGAAACAGCATCACTCTCTATATCAAGAGGAACACACTGTTCGAGCTGCACTGGCTGTCCAGAGAATGCCTGTGATCTGCCTGTCTCTGCTCTATCTCTGGTGGGATCACAGAAGACTGCTGTCATGCCTGGGCTGAACTAGTGGTGGCAAATCAAACTCAGAATTTCATATTTGAGCAGCACAAATTTTATGCAGTGAGCCATTTGCACAGCCTGGCCCAACAGTTCTAAACAATGCAACTACCTTCTCAGACCAAACTAAACACACTCATTACCAAACTTCCTCCTTTCCTTCTGTTTGGGATTCCAGGCTCATGCCTTCAGCCAACAGATGACAGATACACATAGGAATGGTGAGAAAGTTGGACAAGAAATTTTTTACTCACAATAACTCTGAGTACTAATGTAGGGGATCAAGTCAAAAGTACTTGGAATGTTTTGGTATATGGCTTTAGAAATATAAAAATATACTTTACATTTTCATAGCTGTTTCAAGCACCATTAAAATTAGGAACAAAATATTCTACTTCATTTTTTTTAAATTCATATGCTAAGTACCCAATATTTAAGAAAGCTAATTTCATTCATGACAGGACACTCACAATGAAACCAGTGACTGCATAAAACATAAAATATGTGACAAAGAAGTTTTGACATATGCACTGATTTTGAGGCTGAGACTCCTAATGAAATATTTTATACCTATTTCACTGAAAAAGCTGAATGCACAATATTATTCCATATATGTATGTATACCTTTGTGTAAAAAACTGCCTCTCTGTTTAAATTAGTTTCATTTATCTTTAATGCCAAGCTTTCTCAGTATATATAAAACATGAAACAATGGTTGGGGAAGGTAATATCTTTATTTACAATGGAAGAAAATCTCAAACTACAGAAAGTAGAATTCTTTTGGTATATTTGTTAGAGTTGTTTGATTAGTGTCATTTCCTTTTGGTAACTTGCCTAAGATATTAAATATTTTGTTAAATATTTTCCATAAAATACCAAGCATCAGGTATTAGTTAAAATTATTATAACAATGAATACAAGGTCAATATTAAAGATAAATTACAAACACCTATAAAAATGAATTCAGTGATGAGGCAAAGTTTTATACTTTAATAGAGAACCTTTAAATTAAGATATCACTTATTTAAATAATAATATTATTTTGTAATTAAAATGTACCATAATTGTATCAAAATGTGGCATACTAAAATAAAAATTCAAGTTTTGCTGCATTTAGTGACTGAAAGTTTCTTTAAAAATATTTTATGAGAAAGTTGATATGGGATGGGAGAATGTGCCTCAGCAGGGCCATTCATACTTCCTTTGTGGTTTACCTTTGTCAGACATGAGAAATATTCAAGTCTTTCAAAGGATATTTCTAATATCAGACTAAGTGTCCATGATATTGAACATTTTGACAGTAAGTCTTTACATTGTAGTTCAATAATGTTCAACATCCATTTCAAATATTGAATCAAATAATCTTCCACCTGAGCCCTAAAATATTATATTTTAAAACATACACCAAATATAATATAGAAAACACTGATTAGTTGTCACTTCAAAATAGAAGGTTGTAGCAAATAAATAAGACATGACGGGACTGAAGAGATCGCCTGGCCATTATGATTGCCTTGGATGTCACCATGATCATGTAGGCTTTATCCCAGGGATGCAGGGTTGGTTCAATATATGGAAATCCATCAATGCAATCCACTACATAAACAAACTCAAAGAAAAAAAACCACATGGTCATTTCATTAGATGCTGAAAAAGCATTTGACAAAATTCAGCATCCTTTCATGCTTAAAATCTTGGAAAGAACAGGAATTCAAGGCCCATACCTAAACATCGTTAAAGCAATATACAGCAAAGTGGTAGCCAGCATCAAACTAAATGGAGAGAAACTTGAAACAATCCCACTAAAATCAGGGACTAGACAGGGCTGCCCCCTTTCTCCTTATCTTTTCAATATTGTACTTGAGGTACTAGCTCGGGCAATTCGACAACATAAGGAGGTCAAAGGGATACAAATTGGAAAGGAAGAAGTCAAACTATCATTATTTGCAGATGACATGATAGTCTACCTAAGTGACCCAAAAAACTCCACTAGAGAACTCCTACAGCTGATAAACAACTTCAGCAAAGTGGCAGGTTATAAAATCAACTCAAGCAAATCAGTGGCCTTCCTATACTCAAAGGATAAGCAGGCTGAGAAAGAAATTAGGGAAATGACCCCCTTCACAATAGCCACAAACAGTATACAGTGTCTTGGGGTGACTCTTACCAAACATGTGAAAGATCTATATGACAAGAACTTCAAGACCCTGAAGAAGGAAATGGAAGAAGACCTCAAAAAATGGGAAAACTTCCCATGCTCATGGATGGGTAGAATCAATATAGTTAAAATGCCTATTTTGCCAAAAGCAATATACAGATTCAATGCAATACCCATCAAAATCCCAACTCAATTCTTCACAGAGTTAGAAAGAGCAATTATCAAATTCATCTGGAATAACAAAAAACCGAGGATAGCTAAAACTATTCTCAGCAACAAAAGAAAGTCTGGGGGAATCAGTATCCCTGACCTCAAGCAATACTACAGAGCAATAGTGTTAAAAACTGCATGATATTGGTACAGTGACAGGCAGGCATATCAATGGAACAAGATTGAAGATCCAGAAATGAACCCACACACCTATGGCCACTTGATCCTCGACAAAGAGGCTGAAAACATCCAATGGAAAAAAGATAGCCTTTTCAACAAATGGTGCTGGTTCAACTGGAGGTCAGCATGCAGAAGAATGCGAATTGATCCATCCTTGTCTCCTTGTACTAAGCTCAAATCCAAATGGATCAAGGACCTCCACATAAAGCCACACACTCTGAAGATAATAGAAAAGAAACTGGGGAAGACCCTTGAGGACATCGGTATAGGGAGAAAGTTTCTGAACAGAACACCAATAGCATATGCTCTAAGATCAAGAATTGACAAATGGGACCTCATAAAATTACAAAGTTTCTGTACGGCAAAGGAAACCATCAAAAGGATAGATCGGCAACCAACAAATTGGGAAAAGATCTTCACCAATCCTACATCAGATAGAGGGCTAATATCCAATATATATAAAGAACTCAAGAAGTTAGACCCCAGAAAACCAAACAACCCTATTAAAAATGGGGTACAGTGTTAAACAAAGAATTCTCACCTGAAGAACTTCGGATGGCAGAGAAACACCTTAAAAAATGCTCAACTTCATTAGTCATTAGGGAAATGCAAATCAAAACAACCCTGAGATTTCACCTTACACCAGTCAGAATGGCTAAGATTAAAAATTCAGGAAACAGCAGGTGTTGGCAAGGATGTGGAGAAAGAGGAACACTCCTCCACTGCTGGTGGGGTTGCAAATTTGTACAACCACTCTGGAAAGCAGTCTGGCGGTTCCTCCGAAAACTGGGCACCTCACTTCCAGAAGATCCTGCTATACCACTCCTGGGCATATACCCAGAGGATTCCCCACCATGTAATAAGGATACATGCTCTACTATGTTCATAGCAGCCCTATTTATAATTGCCAGATGCTGGAAAGAACCCAGGTATCCCTCAACAGAAGAGTGGATGCAAAAAATGTGGTATATCTACACAATGGAGTACTATTCAGCCATTAGAAACAATGAATTCATGAAATTCTTAGGCAAATGGATGGAGCTAGAGAACATCATACTAAGTGAGGTAACCCAGACTCAAAAGGTGAATCATGGTATGCACTCACTAATAAGTGGATATTAACCTAGAAAACTGGAATACCCAAAACATAATGCACACATCAAATGAGGTACAAGGAGAACGGAGGAGTGGCCCCTTGTTCTGAAAAGACTCAGTGAAGCACTATAGAGCAAAATCAGAACAGGGAAGTGGGAAGTGTTGGGTGGGAAAACAGGGGGAGGGAAGGGGACTGATGGGACTTTCGGGGAGTGGGGGTCCAGAAAAGGGGAAATCATTTGAAATGTAAATAAATATATCAATAAATTAAAAAAAGAGAGAAACTGAAAAAAAAAAAAGATTGCTTGGATGTGTTTCCAGAAAAATGCAAATTTCATTGCTAATACTATCAGACACTTCACCTTTGTATGTAGCTAGAGAGGTTCTTATACCCTTTCTAGCCTCCATGGTACCCACACATGAAAAACATGTATAAACAAATACATATAATTAATAAATTATAAAATCTATTTTAAAAAGAGTTTGGTTGTGTATAAAATGTAATTTTGGTATTTTATGTTAGCACTTTTGAATGTCTCATTTCCTAGACTTGGTTTTTATGGAAAACTGATTTGTTTAAACATTTCTCATATAAACAGATATTTTCATTCTGAAGGAATCACAGTGCTAACATGCTACATTTTGCTTTTGGTTGTTCTGCGTCTGATCAACTTAGATCTCTCACATATACAAATACACATTTCATATACTACCTTGTGTATAAAGATTAAAAAAACATTAGAAACAATGAATTCATGAAATTCTTAGGCAAATGGATGGAGCTAGAGAACATCATACTAAGTGAGGTAACCCAGACTCAAAAGGTGAATCATGGTATGCACTCACTAATAAGTGGATATTAACCTAGAAAATTAGAATACCCAAAACATAATGCACACATCAAATGAGGTACAAGAAGAAAGGAGGAGTGGCCTCTTGTTCTGGAAAGACTCAGTGAAGCAGTATTCGGCAAAACCAGAACGGGGAAGTGGGAAGGGGTGGGTGGGAGGACTGGGGGAGAGAAGGGGGCTTACAGGACTTTCTGGGAGTGGGGGGCTAGAAAAGGCGAAATCATTTGAAATGTAAATAAAAATATATTGAATAGAATATATATATATATATATATATATATATATATAAAATACAATGTAACTTAAATGCATATTTAAATTTGTCACTATTCCTCTCCACATATCTATATATCTCTATGTATCTGGAATTTAAATATATTCTTATGAATACTGAATCCAAATGCCTTAGTTACTTATCTACTGAGGTGATAACGTTGTAGGTAAAGAATACATTGTGGATCTATAATTTCAGGTTAGAATTAGTGAACATCATGGCTTTGATTATGGCAGAAGGTAGGCAGTTCTCTGGAGCAGTAGGTGACAGTTCCATTTTAATGTACAATCATAAAGCAGAAACAGACACAAAGGGAATGACGTAAGTCTTTTGAGACCTCAAAGTCTATCCCCAGTGACATCTTTGCTCTAACAAGCTCATACTCCCAATTCCTTTCAAACAGATCTATGTACTGGGGATCAAGTATTCAAATGTTTGAGCCTGTGACAGCCATTATCATCAAAACCATGCTATCCAGGGGTAGGAAGAGGGCTTCCTTCCCTAGAATGTAAACTATAGGTGGATGGGAACCAAACTCAGGTCCTTTGGAAAAGCGGTAATCATTCTTAACTGTTGAACACTCTCCAGTATCCAGTACATTTTTTTTTTTGCTTCACTTTTCCTCCAAAGTTGCTTCTCCCAAATTTATTAAAATTCCTATCCCCTAAGGAATCCTATTCAGCATTCTGCTGTCACCAAAGTCTTGGTCATTCAGTGGTCATTTCAAGAACACATGTCTTTCCCAGTTATATTTCTGTCTCCATGAATAGAAATTTTTTACATTTTAGCACATCCAGCTTTTCTAGTCTCATAGTTAGTTACACTGATATTAACACTAAGATGAACAAGCAGTCTTTTATGAAATTTGCAAGTGCCAAGTATTTTGTGCTATGGAATTATCATATTCCCAATATCTATTCCATTGGCAGATGATGATATTTTATTCCATCAGGCTATTATTAATATTTTCAGCTTTAGATACCACACACAGTGCCTACATGGTGCAAGCTGCCATTCATAATCCTAGGTCAGGAATTTACTCTCTGAAGAAATTCCTTCAGAAAATCCTGAAGATTATACATATATATATACGTATATATATATGTATATATATATATATATATATATATGTACATATATATAATCACTAAATCTAAAAATAAAAATTTAATACAGTTCTTTCAACCAATGAAATAGTAGGATCAATAAGCTAAAATCAAATATACCATTAGGAAGACGTGCACCTTACAAAAATATTTAAATGCCTTTATCATTGCATTTAAAGTTATAAACTATTTTTGATATATATTTGTTGGGATTATAAATCTCCAATTACAAATGTTTTAACAGTAGAAAACCATCCAAACTCTCCAATAAACTCCAAATGATCTAGAAACCGATTTTCCAAGTAACTGGATGTCTCAGTAATGGTTTCTATTACAGTGAAGAGACAGATTGACCACAACTCTAATAATGACATAGTTGACTGAGGCTAGCTTAATGTTCAGAGGTTTCATCATGGCAAGAAGCATGGTGGCAAGGGGGCTGGCATAGTGCTGGAGAGGTAGTTCAGAGTTCTACATACAGATTGGCAGAAAAGAGGAAAGGACTGAGAGTTTGAGCTTAGCTGGAGTATCAGAAACCTCAAAGAGCATCCATAGTAACACTCTTCCTCCAACAAGGTCACACATACTCCAACAAGAACACACCACCTAACAGTCTTATTCTCTGAGTTATGGGAAACATTGTTATTCAAACTAACACACTGGACAGTCTTTAAGTGTTGTTAGAAATAAATTATTAAACATTAAAAACATTCATAAAATATGTCATTTTGTAAAAACCAATCTAGCTGAAAATAGTCATACAAAAAGAAATCATATATAATGCAATAGAGCAATAAAGACCAGTTGGAATTTCCTATTTTTTTCCTTTTTTTTATTCGATATATTTTTTATTTACATTTCAAATGATTTCCCCTTTTCTAGCCCCCCACTCCCCAAAAGTCCCGTAAGCCCCCTTCTCTCCCCCTGTTCTCCCACCCACCCCTTCCCACTTCCCCATTCTGGTTTTGCCGAATACTGCTTCACTGAGTCTTTCCAGAACTATTTTTTAAGACAAGATTGCTTGCAGAAAATTTGTCCTCTATGGAGATCTGAATAATGTGATCAGACCACCATCTTTACATGATTTACAGATGAGGATAAGAGGAGGGATTTTTCTGAATGATATCAATAAAGTGCCCTTTTAGCTCCAGGAGAGACCATTAAACCAGGCACTATGGAGAGAAACAATTAAATTTATTCAGTTTCCATACTGCTACTAGCTTTTACTCATTTTCATGTACTTGATTTTTTTGTTCTTTCTTTATTGCATGTGTATACATATCTGCTTTTACTTATTTATTTTATATTGTTAGGAAAGAGGATGCAGGCTCCACTATGTTCATCGCAGTCATATTTATAATAACCAGAAGCTGGAAATAACCCAGATGTCCTTCAACAGAGGAATGGATACAGAAAATTTGATATATTTATACAATGGAGTACTACTCCCCTATTAAAAACAATGAATTCATAAAATTCTCAGGCAAATGGATGGAACTAGAACATATCATCCTGGGTGAGGTAACCCAACCACAGAACACACATGGTATGCACTCACTGGTAAGTGAATATTAGCCCCAAATACAGAAGCAGATGCTAGCAGTCAACCATTGGACTGAGCTCAGGATCATCAATGGTAGAGTTAGAGAAAGGACTAAAGGAACTAAAGGGGTTTTCAACCTCATAGGAAGAACAATATCAACCAATCAGCCCACCTCCCCCAGAGCTCCCAGGGACTAAGCCATCATCCAAGGTCTACACATGGCTCTAGCTGACTTTTTTGCACAGGAATAACTTGTCAGGCATCAATGGGAGGAGAGGTCCTTGGTCCTAAGAAGGCTTGATAGATGCTCCAGCATAGGGAAATTGAGGGAGAGTAGGTAAAAGTTGGTTGGGTGGAGGAACATCCTCATAGAAGCAGGGAAAAGGAGGGTGGGTTAGAGGTTTTTTCGGGGGGGGGCAGAAATCGGGATTGGGAATAATGTTTGACATGTAAATAAAGAATATATTCAATTAAAAAAAGAAAGAAAGAGGATGCAGTGTGATTTCAGGGAATTAGAAAGTATGCACTTTAAACTCACTCAAACATCATCTATGAAAAACAGAATCATGTTAAGTAAGTACTGTATTTGATTTTACATCAGAAAATACTCATTTGCACTATCCAGGTAAAAGAATATAGTAAAGAATTATATACATTTTAAGTGAGATGCTTAATTAAATTTACCAGAATAAAAGACTGTATGAATTAGCTCATTGCATTATTCATTTACTCAGAAATGATGGCTAGGTTTTCAATATGCTTAATGGGTTCATTTGCTTAACGTTCCACATTAATATTATTAGCAGTATGATGACTTGAATTAAGCTCCTGATGGTCACTTAGAAACGTCTTCCTTGATCTCAGAAGTATCAGTTATATTACTGAAGTTGAAGCAGGCCATGAATTATACTGCTTAAAATATCCATGTTGCAGAAGAATATATAATCATCTATTCTAATTAAGATCAGGTAGGGTACATAACTGCATTATTAACTGCAGTATCAGAAAGCAGTGTTGAAACTAATAAAGCAGGAAAAGTCTGTGGTGGGATTTAGAATCCCTTGTTCCCTTTTTCTTTTTCTTTTTCTTTTTCTTTTCTTTTCTTTTTTTCTTTTTGGATTTTTTGGGTTTTGTTTTCTGTTTGTTGTTGTTGTTGTTGTTGTTTTTATTAGATATTTTCTTTATTCACATTTCAAATGTTATCCCCTTTCCTGTTTTCCCTTCCGAAAACACCCTATCTCATCCCCACTCCTCCTGTTCACCAAACCGTCCACTCCTGATTCCCTGTCCTAGCATTCCCCTGTACTGAGGCATCAAGCATTCTCAGGACCCCAGGCCTCTCCTCCCTTTGATGACCAACAACGCCATTCTCTGCCTCATTTGCAGCTGGTGCCATGGGTCCATGTATACTCTTTGGTTGGTGATTTAGTCCCAGGGAGCTCTGGGGGTACTGGCTGGTTCATATTGTTCTTCCGTCTATGGGGCTGCAAGCTCCTTCAGCTCCTTGGGTCCTTTCTCTAACTCCTTCATTAGGGGATTAGTGCTTAGTCCAATGGATGGCTGAGAGGACCATCCTCTGTATTCGTCATGTACTGGCAGAGCCTCTCAGGAGACAGTTATATAAGGCTCATGTCAGCAAGTGTTTGTTGGCATCCACAATAATGTCTGGGTTTGGTGACTATATATGTGATGGACCCCAGGTGGGGCAGTCTTTGGATGGTCTTTCCTTCAATTTCTGCTTCACACTTTGTCTCTGTATCTCCTCCCATGGGTATTTTGATCCCCCTTCTTCTTTTATTTTTTATTTTATTTTCGAGACAGGGTTTCTCTGTGTAGCCCTGGCTGTCTTGGAAGTCTCTTTGAAGACCAGACTGGCCTTGAACTCAGAAATCGGCCTGCCTCTGCCTTCCAAGTGCTGGGATTAAAGGCGTGGCGCACCAGTGCCTGGCTTTGTTTCCCCTTCTAAGAAGGACCAAAGTATGCTGAAAAAGCATTTGACAAAATTCAGCATCCTTTCATGCTTAAAGTCTTGGAAAGAACAGGAATTCAAGGCCCATACCTAAACATAGTAAAAGCAATTTACAGCAAACCGGTAGCCGGCATCAAACTAAATGGAGAGAAACTTGAAGCAATCCCACTAAAATCAGGGACTAGACGGGGCTGCCCCCTTTCTCCTTATATTTTCAATATTGTACTTGAGGTACTAGCACGGGCAATTAGACAACATAAGGAGGTCAAAGGGACACAATCGGCAAGATTAATTGGAAAGGAAGAAGTCAAACTATCATTATTTGCAGATGATATGCTAGTCTACCTAAGTGACCCAAAAAACTCCACTAGAGAACTCCTACAGCTGATAAACAACTTCAGCAAAGTGGCAGCTTATAAAATCAACTCAAGCAAATCAATAGCTTTCCTATACTCAAAGGATAAGCAGGCTGAGAAAGAAATTAGGGAAATGACCCCCTTCACAATAGCCACCAACAGTATAAAGTACCTTGGGGTGACTCTTGCCAAACATGTGAAAGATCTGTATGACAAGAACTTCAAGACTATGAAGAAGGAAATGGAAGAAGACCTCAAAAAAATGGAAAAACCTCCCATGCTCATGGATCGGCAGGATTAATATAGTTAAAATGGCCATTTTGCCAAAAGCAATATACAGATTCAATGCAATACCCATCAAAATCCCAACTCAATTCTTCACAGAGTTAGAAAGAGCAATCCTCAAATTCATCTGGAATAACAAAAAACCCAGGGTAGCTAAAACTATTCTCAACAATAAAAGAAATTGTGGGGGTATCAGTATCCCTGACCTTAAGCAATACTACAGAGCAATAGTGTTAAAAACTTCATGGTATTGGTACAGTGACAGGCAGGAGGATCAATGGAATGGGATTGAAGATCCAGAAATGAACCCACACACCTATGGCCACTTGATCCTCGACAAAGAGGCTGAAAACATCCAATGGAAAAAAGATAGCCTTTTCAACAAATGGTGCTGGTTCAACTGGAGGTCAGCATGCAGAAGAATGAGAATTGATCCATCCTTGTCTCCTCGTACTAAGCTCAAATCCGAATGGATCAAGGACCTCCACATAAAGCCAGACACTCTGAAGCTAATAGAAAAGAAACTGGGGAAGACCCTTGAGGACATCGGTACAGGGGGAAAGTTCCTGAACAGAACACCAATAGCTTATGCTCTAAGATCAAGAATTGACAAATGGGACCTCATAAAATTACAAAGTTTCTGTAAGGCAAAGGACACCATCAAAAGGGCAAATCAGCAACCAACAAATTGGGAAAAGATCTTCATCAACCCTACATCAGATAGAGGGCTAATATCCAATATATATAAAGAACTCAAGAAGTTAGACCCCAGAAAACCATATAACCCTATTAAAAAATGGAGTACAGAGTTAAACAAAGAATTTTCACCTGAAGAACTTCGGATGGCGGAGAAGCATCTTAAAAAATGCTCAACTCGGAGAGAAACTTGAAGCAATCCCACTAAAATCAGGGACTAGACAGGGCTGCCCACTTTCTCCTTATCTTTTCAATATTGTTCTTGAGGTACTAGACCGGGCAATTAGACAACATAAGGAGGTCGAAGGGATACAAATTGGAAAAGATGAAGTCAAACTATCATTATTTGCAGATGATATAATAGTCTACTTAAGTGACCCAAAAAACTCCCCTAGAGAACTCCTACAGCTGATAAACAACTTCAGCAAAGTGGCAGGTTATAACATTTACTGAAGCAAATCAGTGGCCTTCCTATACTCAAAGGATAAGAAGGCTGAGAAAGAAATTAGGGAAATGACCCCTTTCACAATAGCCACAAACAGTATAAAGTACCGTGGGGTGACTCTTACCAAACATGTGAAAGATCTGTATGACAAGAACTTCAAGACCCTGAAGAAGGAAATAGAGGAAGACCTCAAAAAATGGAAAAACCTCCCATGCTCATGGATCGGCAGGATTAATATAGTTAAAATGGCCATTTTGCCAAAAGCAATATACAGATTCAAAGCAATACCCATCAAAATCCCAACTCAATTCTTCATAGAGTTAGAAATAGCAATTCTCAAATTCATCAAAAAACCCAGGATAGCTAAAACTATTCTCAACAACAAAAGAAATTCTGGGGGAATTAGTATCCCTGACCTCAAGCAATATTACTGAGCAATAGTGTTAAAAACTGCATGGTATTTGTACAGTGACAGGCAAGAGGATCAATGGAACAGGATTGAAGATCCAGAAATGAACCCACACACCTATGGCCAATTGATCCTCGACAAAGGGGCTGAAAACATCCAATGGAAAAAAGATAGCCTTTTCAACAAATGGTGCTGGTTCAACTGGAGGCCAGCATGCAGAAGAATGCGAATTGATCCATCCTTGTCTCCTTGTACTAAGCTCAAATCCAAATGGATCAAGGACCTCCATATAAAGCCAGACACTCTGAAGCTAATAGAAAAGAAACTGGGAAGACCCTTGAGGACATCGGTACAGGGGGAAAGTTCCTGAACAGAATACCAATAGCTTATGATCTAAGATCAGGAATTGACAAATGGGACCTCATAAAATTACAAAGTTTCTGTATGGCAAAGGACACCATCAAAAGGACAAATCGGCAACCAACAAATTGGGAAAAGATCTTCACCAACCCTACATCAGAGAGAGGGCTAATATCCAATATATACAAAGAACTCAAGAAGTTAGACCCCAGAAAACCAAATAACCCTATTAAAAAATGGGTTACAGAATTAAACAAAGAATTCTCACCTGAAGAACTTCGGATGGCGGAGAAACATCTTAAAAAAATGCTCAACTTCACTAGTCATCAGGGAAATGCAAATCCAAACAACCCTGAGATTTCACCTTACACCAGTCAGAATGGCTAAGATTAAAAACTCAGGAGACAGCAGATGTTGGTGAGGATGTGTAGACAGAGGAACACTCCTCCACTGCTGGTGGGGTTGCAAATTAGTACAACCACTCTGGAAATCAGTCTGGCAGTTCCTCAGAAAACTGGGCATGTCACTTCCGAAAGATCCTGCTATACCACTCTTGGGCATATACCCAGAGGATTCCCCAGCATGTAATAAGGATACATATTCCACTATGTTCATAGCAGCCCTATTTATAATAGCCAGAAGCTGGAAAGAACCCAGGTATCCCTCAACAGAAGAGTGGATGCAAAAAATGTGGTATATCTACACAATGGAGTACTATTCAGCCATTAGAAACAATGAATTCATGAAATTCTTAGGCAAATGGAGCTGGAGAACATCATACTAAGTGAGGTAACCCAGTCTCAAAAGGTGAATCATGGTATGCACTCACTAATAAGTGGATATTAACCTAGAAAACTGGAATACCCAAAACATAATCCACACATCAAATGAAGTACAAGAAAACGGAGGAGTGACCCCTTGTTCTGGAAAGACTCAGTGAAGCAGTATAGCGCAAAACCAGAACAGGGAAGTGGGAAGGGTTGGGTGGGAAAACAGGGGGAGGGAAGGGGGCTGATGGGACTTTTGGGGAGTGGGGGGTCTAGAAAAGTGGAAATCATTTGAAATGTAAATAAAAATATATCGAATTAAAAAAATTTTAAAAAAAAGAAGGACCAAAGTATCCATACTTTGGCCTTCCTTCTTCTTGAACTTCATGTGGTCTGTGAATTGTATCTTGGGTATTCAAAGCTTCTAGGCTAATATCCACTTATCATTGAGTGCATACCATATGTGTTCTATTCTGATTGGGTTATATCACTCAGGATGATATTTTCTAGTTTCATCCATTTGCCTAAGAGTTTCATGAATTCATTGTTTTTAATAGCTGAGTAGTATTCCACTGTATAAATGTACCACATTTTCTGTATCCATTCCTCTTTTGAGGGACATCTAGGTTCTTTCCAGCTTCTAGCTATTATAAATAAGGCTGCTATGAACATAGTAGAGCATGTGTCCTTGTTACATGTTGGAGTATATTCTGGATATATGCCCAGGTCCTCTGGTAGTACTATGTCCAGTTTTCATCAAACTGATTTCCAGAGTGGTTGTAACAGCTTGCAATCCACCAGTAGTGGAACTCAAACAGTAGCCTTCCTATACTCGAAGGATAAACAGGCTGAGAAAAAAATTGAGGAAATGACACCCTTCACAACAGTCACAAATGATATAAAGTATCCTGAAAAGACTCTAACCAAATTAAAGATCTGTATGACAAAAACTTCAAGTCTCTGAAGAAAGAAATTGAAGAAGACCTCAGAAGATGGAAACATATCCTGTGCATGTGGATTGGCAGGATTAACATAGTAAAAATGGCCATATTGCCAAAAGCATTGTACAGATTCAGTGCAATCCCCTTCAAAATTCCAATTCAATTCTTCACTGAGTTAGAAAGAGCAATTCTCAAATTTATCTGGAATAACAAAAAACCCAGGATAGCTAAAACTATTCCCAACAATAAAAGAACATCTGGGAAAATCAGCATCCTGCACCTCAAGCAGTTCTATAGGGCAATAGTTATTAAAAATTAGGAGGTCTTGGTACAGTGACAGACAGATAGATCAATGGAATAGAACTGAAGATCTGGAAATGAACCATGTCCAATAGGTGGCATACCTATTGTTACCTGATCTTTGACAAAGGAGGTAAAACCATTCAGTGGAATAAAGACAGTCTTTTCAACAAATGGTGCTGATTTAACTAGTGGTTAGCATGCAGAAGAATGCAAATCGATCCATTCTTATCTCCTTGTACAAAGCTCAAGTCTAAGTGAATGAAGGACCTGCATATAAAACCAGACATGATCCCCGGGCGGCGGCGGCGGCGGCAGCAGCGGCAGCAGTGGCTGCTCCAGCTGAAGGGCCATCAGCAGTGGAACCAAGGCATCACAGGGACCAGTTAGGCCCTGCGCCCACGACCACTGACCTTCGCTGACCAGCCGGACAGCAAGCAGCTGCAGTTGTGCGGCGCCTTTCCTGCACGGAGGCCACTTCAGAACTCGGCCTCCCACCAGTCAGGAGAGGAGGATCCATCTTGGTTCCGTACTCCAGGAATCGGACAGACTGAGGTACACAAACATAATCCGAGGCCAACACCGCGGTGGTCTGAGCCCGACGGGCGTTGGCCTGCACCCAGGCCCTGGGCGGGTCGGGGGGCCATCGGGGTGCCAACCCAACCAGGAGGTTTTTTGCCCAGGCCTGCGAGCGCGCCGCCGCCATTTTGCCTGCAGGACGACAGAGAGCTCAGGCGGGCAGACCTGTAACAGGCATAGCCTAAGGCTAACAAAGCGGGGGTCCAGGCCCCAAAAGGCACAGGACTGACCCCAAGAACTGGGCGGCTTGGTGGGCCATCTGTGAGTCAACCCGCCCAGGTGATTGTTAGCAAAGCAGACTCTCCTGGCGCTTTCAGGGAGCGCGGGCGCACACGCCCGCCATCCTAGTCACCTGGCAAACCCAATTAACAGTCAAAGCCATAGGGGAACTTTGCTCGGACCTTGGCCTCCCAGGCTTTTGCCTGGACTCAGGGACTGGGCGGCCAGGCTAACCTTGTGTGCGATAGCCCGGTTGGCAGATCGGCTGCCCAGCGGAGTGAGCGGAACTCAGGGGAGGTCACAGTAGCATACACCGTCGGCACTCCCTGGGAGTGCACACGGGCTCCATCTGCTCCACAGACACAATCTGGGGCAAGGCCTCAGGCAGAAGGCCTTAGCTCTACTCTCTCCGCTTCCGGATCCAGATCAGTCTGGGCGGCAGCATTACATCTCCAAGTCCTGCAAGTGGCTAGCTGGGCTTCCGGGCGGCCAGCTGGGAGAAGTCAGTGTGCTCCAGTGAATCCAGCGGGCCCCAGCGGGAGCCTTCGGGTGCCTGCTTTGGGATCTGAACAGCCTGGGCAGCAGCACACTGTCTACAAGCAGTGCAGGAGGTAAGCTGTGCACCAGAGGCCAACTGGGAAGGGGCAGCTTGCACTGGTGAGTCCAGCACTGACAAGATAAGCTAACACCAGTGAGATCTAGATGGCAAAAGGCAAACGCAGGAACGTCACTAACAGAAATCAAGGCAATATGGCAACATCTGAACCCAATTCTCCTCTAACAACATGTCCTGGATACCCCATCACACCAGTAAAACAAGATCTGGATTTAAAATCACTGGTCATGATGCTGGTACAGGAACACATGAAGGTCATACGTAAAGAAATTCAGGAGACAATGGATCAAAAGGTAGAAGCCCTTGCAAGGGAAACACAAAAATCATTGAAAGAAATCCAGGAGAATACAAAAGCCAACAAGGAGGAAATGCAAAAAACACTTAAAGAAATACAGGAGAACTTTGCTCAACAGGCTGAGGTCATGAAAGACGAAACACAAAAATCTCTTAAAGAAATACAGGAGAACTTTGGTCAACAGGCTGAGCTCATGAATGAGAAAACACAAAAATCTCTTAAAGAATTACAGGAAAACACAAACATGCAAGTGAAGGAGCTAAGCAAAACCATCCAGGATCTAAAATCAGAAGTAGAAACAACTAAGAAAACTCAAAGGGAGACAACTTTGGAGATAGAAAGCCTTGGGAAGAAATCAGGGGACAGAGATACAAATATCAACAACAGAATACAAGAGATAGAAGAAAGAATCTCAGATGCTGAAGATTCCATAGAAACCATGGACTCAACAGTTAAAGAAAATGCAAAATGCAAAAAGCTTGTAACCCAAAATATCCAGGAAATCCAGGACACAATGAGAAGACCAAACCTAAGGATTATAGGCATAGAGGAGAGTGAAGATTTACAACTTAAAGGGCCAGCAAATATCTTCAATAAAATTATGGAAGAAAACTTCCCTAACCTAAAGAGAGAGATGCCCATGAATATACAAGAAGCCTACAGAACTCCAAACAGACTGGACCAGAACAGAAATACTTCCCGTCACATAATAATCAAAACACCAAATGTTCTAAACAAAGAAAGAATACTAAAGGCAGTAAGAGAAAAAGGCCAAGTAACATATAAAGGAAGACCTATCAGAATCACAGCAGACTTTTCACCTGAGACTATGAAGGCTAGAAGGTCCTGGGCAGATCTCATGCAGACTCTAAGAGAACACAAATGCCAACCAAAACTACTATATCCAGCAAAACTCTCAATCACCATAGATGGAGAAACTAAGATATTTCATGACAAAACCAAGTTTACCCAATATCTATCCACAAACCCGGCCCTAAAAAGGATAATAGGAGGACAACACCAATACAAGGAGGGAAACTTCACCCTGGAAAAAGCAAGATAGTAACCTTTCATCAAACCCAAAAGAAGTTAAGCATTCAAATTTAAAAAATAACGTCAAAAATGATAGGAAGTAACAATCACTATTCCTTAATATCTCTTAACATCAATGGACTTAATGCCCCAATAAAAAGACACAGACTAACTGAATGGATACGTAAACAGGACCCTACATTTTGCTGCTTACAGGAAACACACCTCAGGGTCAAAGACAAACACTACCTTAGAGTAAAAGGCTGGAAGACAATTTTACAAGCAAATGGTCTCAGGAAACAAGCTGGAGTAGCCATTTTAATATCAGATAAAATTGACTTTCAACCCAAAGTCATCAAAAGAGACCCTGAGGGACACTTCTTGCTGGTCAAAGGAAAAATACAAAAAGAAGAACTGACAATCCTGAACATCTATGCCCCAAATGTAAGGGCACCCTCTTTTGTAAAAGAAACTTTATTAAAACTAAAAGCACACATTGCACCTAACACAATAATTGTGGGTGACTTCAACACTGCACTTTCCTCAATGGACCGATCAGGAAAACAGAAACTAAACAGGGACACAATGAAACTAATTGAAGCTTTGGACCAATTAGATTTAACAGATATATATAGAACATTCTATCCTAAAACAAAAGAATATACCTTTTTCTCAGCACCTCATGGTACCTTCTCCAAAATCGACCATATAATTGGTCACAAGACAGACCTCAACAAATATAAGAAGATCGAACTAATCCCATGCCTCCTATCTGATCACTATGGAGTAAAAGTGGTCTTCAATAGCAACAGAAACAACAGAAAGCCCACATACACGTGGAAACTGAACAATACTCTACTCAATGATACCTTGGTCAAGGAAGAAATAAAGAAAGAAATTAAAGACTTTTTAGAACACAATGAAAATGAAAACACAACATACCCAAATCTATGGGACACAATGAAAGCAGTGCTAAGAGGAAAACTCATAGCCCTGAGTGCCTCCAAAAAGAAAATGGAGAGAGCATACATTACCAGCTTAATGACACACCTGAAAGCCCTGGAACAAAAAGAAGCTATTTCGCCCAGGAGGAGTAGAAGGCAGGAAATCATCAAACTCAGGGCCGAAATCAATCAAGTAGAAACAAAGAGAACCATACAAAAAATCAACAATACCAGGAGCTGGTTCTTTGAGAAAATCAACAAGATAGATAAACCCTTAGCCAGAATGACCAAAGGGCACAGAGAAAGTATCCAAATTAACAAACTTAGAAATGAAAAGGGAGATATAACAACGGAAACTGAGGAAATCCAAAAAATCATCAGATCCTACTACAAGAGCCTATACTCAACACAACTGGAGAATCTGGAGGAAATGGACAATTTCCTTGACAGATACCAAATACCAAAATTAAATCAGGACCAACTAGACCATCTAAACAGTCCCATAATGCCTAAAGAAATAGAAGGAGTCATAGAAAGTCTTCCAACCAAAAAAAGCACAGGACCAGATGGCTTCAGTGCAGAATTCTACCAGACCTTCAAAGAAGAGTTAACACCAATACTCTTCAAACTATTCCACAAAATAGAAACAGAAGGAACACTACCCAATTCCTTCTACGAAGCCACAATTACGCTGATACCAAAGCCACACAAAGATCCAACAAAGAAAGAGAACTTCAGACCAATTTCCCTTATGAACATCGATGCAAAAATACTCAATAAAATTCTTGCCAACCGAATCCAAGAACACATCAAAACGATCATCCACCATGATCAAGTAGGCTTTATCCCAGGAATGCAGGGTTGGTTCAATATACGGAAATCCATCAATACAATCCACTACATAAACAAACTCAAAGAACAAAACCACATGGTCATTTCATTGGATGCTGAAAAAGCATTTGACAAAATTCAGCATCCCTTCATGCTTAAAGTCTTGGAGAGAACAGGAATTCAAGGCCCATACCTAAACATAGTAAAAGCAATATACAGCAAACCGGTAGCCAGCATCAAACTAAATGGAGAGAAACTTGAAGCAATCCCACTGAAATCAGGGACCAGACAAGGCTGCCCCCTTTCTCCTTATCTTTTCAATATTGTACTTGAGGTACTAGCTCGGGCAATTCGACAACATAAGGAGGTCAAAGGGATACAAATTGGAAAGGAAGAAGTCAAACTATCATTATTTGCAGACGACATGATCGTCTACCTAAGTGACCCAAAGAACTCCACTAGAGAGCTCCTACAGCTGATAAACAACTTCAGCAAAGTGGCAGGTTATAAAGTCAACTCAAGCAAATCAGTGGCCTTCCTATACTCAAAGGATAAGCAGGCTGAGAAAGAAATTAGGGAAATGACCCCCTTCACAATAGCCACAAACAGTATAAAGTATCTTGGGGTGACTCTTACCAAACATGTGAAAGATCTGTATGACAAGAACTTCAAGACTCTGAAGAAGGAAATGGAAGAAGACCTCAAAAAATGGGAAAACCTCCCATGCTCATGGATCAGCAGAATCAATATAGTTAAAATGGCCATTTTGCCTAAAGCACTATACAGATTCAATGCAATACCCATCAAAATCCCAACTCAATTCTTCACAGAGCTAGAAAGAGCAATTATCAAATTCATCTGGAACAACAAAAAACCCAGGATAGCTAAAACTATTCTCAGCAACAAAAGGAAATCTGGGGGAATCAGTATCCCTGACCTCAAGCAATACTACAGAGCAATAGTGTTAAAAACTGCATGGTATTGGTACAGTGACAGACAGGAGGATCAATGGAACAGGATTGAAGATCCAGAAATGAACCCACACACCTATGGCCACTTGATCCTCGACAAAGAGGCTGAAAACATCCAATGAAAAAAAGATAGCCTTTTCAACAAATGGTGCTGGTTCAACTGGAGGTCAGCATGCAGAAGAATGCGAATTGATCCATCCTTGTCTCCTTGTACTAAGCTCAAATCCAAATGGATCAAGGACCTCCACATAAAGCCAGACACTCTGAAGCTAATAGAAAAAAAACTGGGGAAGACCCTTGAGGACATCGGTACAGGGAGAAAGTTTCTGAACAGAACACCAATAGCGTATGCTCTAAGAGCAAGAATTGACAAATGGGACCTCATAAAATTACAAAGTTTCTGTAAGGCAAAGGACACCATCAAGAGGACAAATCGGCAACCAACAAATTGGGAAAAGATCTTCACCAATCCTACATCAGATAGAGGGCTAATATCTAATATATATAAAGAACTCAAGAAGCTAGACTCCAGAAAACCAAACAACCCTATTAAAAAATGGGGTACAGAGTTAAACAAAGAATTCTCACCTGAAGAACTTCGGATGGCGGAGAAGCATCTTAAAAAATGCTCAACTTCATTAGTCATTAGGGAAATGCAAATCAAAACAACCCTAAGATTTCATCTTACACCAGTCAGAATGGCTAAGATTAAAAATTCAGGAAACAGCAGGTGTTGGAGAGGGTGTGGAGAAAGAGGAACACTCCTCCACTGCTGGTGGGGTTGCAAATTGGTACAACCACTCTGGAAATCAGTCTGGCGGTTCCTCCGAAAACTGGGCACCTTACTTCCAGAAGATCCTGCTATACCACTCCTGGGCATATACCCAGAAGACTCCCCACCATGTAATAAGGATACATGTTCTACTATGTTCATAGCAGCCCTATTTGTAATTGCCAGATGCTGGAAAGAACCCAGGTATCCCTCAACAGAAGAGTGGATGCAAAAAATGTGGTATATCTACACAATGGAGTACTATTCAGCCATTAGAAACAATGAATTCATGAAATTCTTAGGCAAATGGATGGAGCTAGAGAATATCATACTAAGTGAGGTAACCCAGACTCAAAAGGTGAATCATGGTATGCACTCACTAATAAGTGGATATTAACCTAGAAAACTGGAATACCCAAAACATAATCCACACATCAAATGAGGTACAAGAAGAAAGGAGGAGTGGCCCCTGGTTCTGGAAAGACTCAGTGAAACAGTATTCAGCAAAACCAGAACGGGGAAGTGGGAAGGGGTGGGTGGGAGGACAGGGGAAGAGAAGGGGGCTTGCGGGACTTTCGGGGAGTGGGGGGGCTAGAAAAGGGGAAATCATTTGAAATGTAAATAAATTATATCGAATAATAAAAAAAAAAAAAGAAAAAAAAAAAAACCAGACATACTGAATCTAATAAAAATGAAAGTGGGGAAAAACCTCAAACACACTGGCACAGGGGAAAATTTCCTTAACAGAACACCAATAGCTTATGCTCTAAGATCAAGAACTGACAAATGGGACCTCATAAAATTGCAAAGCTTCTGTAAGGCAAAGGACACTGTCAATAGGACAAAACAGCAACCAACAAATTGGGAAAAGATTTTTACCAACCCTACATCTGACAGAGGTCTAATATCCAATATATACAAAGAACTCAAGAAGTTACACCCCAGGAAACCAAATAACCCTATTAAAATGTGATACAGAGCTAAACAAAGAATTTTCAACTGAGAAATGCAGTATGGCTGAGAAGCACCTGAAGAAATGTTCAACACTCTTAGTCATCAGGGAAATGCGAATCAAAACAACCATGAGATTCCACTTCACACCAGTCAGAATGGCTAAGATCAAAATCTCAGGTGACAGCAGGTGCTGGTGAGGATGTGGAGAAAGAGGAACACTCCTGGTTCCCTTTTCTTTATTTGGGGAGCTTTGCTGAAAGGCTTGATTGTCTTGGACTCTACTTGAACAAGGGATAGAAAGATGACTCTTCCATTCACATTAGTTTGGGTAAAACTAGCCATATTATCAGTGGGAATTTAAATCTACAATCAGTAGTATGGGGCAGAAGTATAATTTTAAAACCAGGCATTCTTCAATGTAGAAAGGTCATCATGTAAAACGTAGAAGAAATTTACACTGCCTTGTGTCCGTCAGTATTTCCAGTCTGTCTTCCTTTTGTGCAATTACATCATGATGATCTCTTAAGTATTCATCACAAGCAACTGATTTAGCTCTGAAAAGGAAACCTGTTTATCTTTTAGTATTAACGATTTTTCTCTCTCTCTCCCTTCCTCTCCCATTCTCCCTCTCAATAACTCTCCCCCTACCTCTCCTTCCACCTCTCTCTCCTTCCCTCTTCTCTCTTTCTTTCATTTTCTCTCATATTTCCTTTAATAAATTATTATTTTTCTTGTTGGTGGTGGTGATTCTTTTTTAAAAATGTATTTATTCACTTTATATTCCCAATTGCTGCTCCACTTCCCGGTCCCCCCTTCAAACATTCCCTCCCGAATCTCCTTCTCCAAATCTCATCTCCTCTGAGAGGGTGGAGGACACCCTAGGAATTTCCCCACATGACATATCATCATTCTCACACTTCTCTCCATCACTGCCTCTTTACTTCTAACTTTATGATATTTAGATTCTGATTATTCCAAAGAATTTTCTGCCACTCAAAATCACCTTTTAAAAAAATGTGTTTTTTTTTCTTAATAATTTATATTCCAAATGAGAACTCACTTCCTTTATCTGGAAGAGAATTAACTTTATCAACCGCTTCACTGAGGTTCAAAGTAGTACACTAATAGAAGAGGAAATCTTCTCTAGCCTGTGGTCTCCGTATGAGCTCTATTAAGTAGTCTCTCTGGTCCTCTTTGATTCTTTGTTCTTTTAATGAATTTGTTTTCCTTAGATATTGAAGGTGACTCATTCTGCCTCTTCTTCTGATGCCAGGTTTGTAAAGAACATATATGTATATATATATAATTATTAAATAATTATGTATATATATGTATATATATAATTTGTAAGTATTTGTATTTATATATAAGAATTCCTGCTAAAGTATCAGTAGTTGCAAGGCAATTACATATACACTTAGAAAGAATTATATTGATTGTAGATGATAAACAACATTTGACCCTAGTCTGTCTTCATCATTAAGGTGTTTTTGTTGTTGTTGTTGCTGGTTTTAAATTCTTTTTCCAAGGATATCCTCTGTAAATTTCAATTTCTTCTATCATAAGTCTGGGTAGATAAAGACTTCTGAAACATAGGAGATGTTTCCACTCAGAGATGTACTTATATTTGTATAGTCCACACATCTCTGCAACATACTCGCTCTTTAGATATCATAGTTAGGAAAGAAGGAGTTGAAATGTGAATTCAAATGTCAAGAATACCCAGTTTATCTCCAGTATTGGCCTTGAGATATGTGATTTAACATCTATTCTCAAAATCTTCTTATGTTAAATTCATGATAGCATTTATTTTATGTGGCAATAAAGAAAAAGATAATTCATGCATGTTATTTAAAATACTCCTTTCAAATGTCATTCTGTATCTGTTTAATTTTCAGTGAGCTTGCCCTATGCTCATGTAAACACCTTCTTCCGTCTTATCTTTCTATAAGCAGGTATCTTCTTTTGGAATTTTGAAATGTTACCTTGACCCATTTTCTGGAGGTCTATGATAGGTGGTTCTTATGCTGCTTCAGGCTAATCTCCCTGGTCAAGTCCATTTTCCTATTCTGAATGCTATAAAGCAAACATCCACAGAGACTTCTGGAATTCTGACATCAAATACTGACAATGTAACCCTGTCATTAATTTTTATACCTCAAACCATAGAAACATATAACTTATGTTATATGGAACAAGATGGACCTCATCTTTTTATTTATTTCTTAGTTTCTCATCTTTTCTCTATTAAGTGATTTGATAAGTTTAGTCCATCTTTACCCAGGTGTTGAGTGAGGTGCTATACAAATAGTTCATAACATACTTCTAAGTTTAAAGAGGAATAGTCAACACTGATCAGTGTACCTTTTGAATAGATAATACTTTATCTACCACTCACGCCAGTACCAAACTAATGCAAAGGATTTTATCATTAGCTATTAAGAAACATTTCTTTAATTCAACATTTACATATTAGGATATAGGAGTTACTTTTATCACTGAATTATGGGTAACTGTATAATGGTCATCTGTGATGCTAAATAAATAGAATCAGCCTTTTATTCTGCAAAAAACATATTGTCAAAATTTTGTCTATTTTTTAAAAAAATATTTTTTACACTCTGATTTTAACTTATTCTCTTCTGGCTCATTTTTGGATGATGGGTCACATTTCTTTGAGGGGGAGGCCCTTTGATTCAGTGAAAATATGAAAATCCAAGAGAGCATGGGTAGTACCTACTCTATATACTCTACGTGTTAAAAATTAAAAGTAGTATGATAAAATAATTGCATAATAAGGTAGGTAAGCAAGTGTCTATTCCTATAGGATGAATGAAGAAATGAGATGAATATTACTTAAAATATTAAAATACTTAAAGTATCCAAAAAGGACCATTATAAAGCAACAGAATGAAATGGTTCTAGGTGAAACTGAACTCACACCTGTTGCACGAATCCTAAAATATTTTCATATAGTACCATATGTTCACTTAGGCATGAATAAACCACCTTTTTCATCTTACTTCAGAGTAGGCTTACACTATTCTGTCACAGTTTTCTAATTAAAACTTGCGTATCTGCATTGAATTTAAAATAAGATGGAATCCTTTGTAAGGACATAAGGTTCAAAGAATTTTGATTGAATTCTAAGTTCCCATAAACCAACTAGGTTTTGAATTATTCAAACCATCCTGGAATGTCTACATTTAATCTAATAACACTTCCTTCAAAAATGACTAAAAGTATCATCATAATACCTTGCAATTCACCTGGTATAATAATCTTCCGTAAAATTGGTAATTTGTTGATTTAATACCGTACAATTTATTAACTGTTATCTAATATACCTAATATTAATGTATTATAAGGTATAAAATACCTTACAGTATTCTACTCTTTCCGATATATACATTATATTAGCAATTATTACTAAGATTTTTGATAATAACTTTGGAATTAACATCATAGTTAATAGACTATAATGGATTGATTTAAAGTAATTATGTTATAGGATAACACATATAATTAGTAATGTTAGTTGATTCAGCTAATTAAATATTATCCACTAAATATTTGAATACTAATGGTTAAATTTATATTACCAAGTTCAGTAAAAAATAATTGAGAAATATTTCTCATATGTGTATCTTAAATGCTTTCAAAAGATCCTTAATTAGTTAATATTGTACTTCCTATGGAGTTGCAATCTCCTTCAGCTCCTTCAGTCCTTCCCCTAGCTCTTTTATTGGCATCCCGGGGCTTAGTCCAAAGGTTGGCTATAGTATCTGCATCTGTATTTGGTCAGGTGCTGATAGAACCTCTCAGGGAATAGGCATGTTGTGCTACTGTCAGCAAGGGCTTCTTGGCATCAGCAATAGTGTGGGGGTTTAAAACCATCAACCAAAGAGTATCCATTGGAGGAATCTATGGCTCCAGATATGTATGTAGCAAAGGATGGGCATATCTGACATCAATGGAATGGGAGGTCCTTGGTTCTGGGAGGCTTGATGGTCCAGCTTAAGGCGAAGTTTGGGAGGTGATACTGAAGTGGGTGAGTGAGAGGGGGAGCACCCTCATAGAGACAAAGGGGATGGGGGAGAAGGGAATAAGATGGGGATTTTGTAGAAGGGTAACTAAGAAGGGGGATATCATTTGAAATGTAAACAAAATGATTAATTAAAAATACCATTAACTATATTTTCTTATTTTTTGGTTTATTATGCATATATACTTATTAGAGGTTCAGGGAAATGAAAATAGTTCATGCTTGTAAATTGATTTTTAAATTTGTAATTACATATTATTATGTGTGATGCTAGATGTACATTGGGTGCACATACCACAGCATGTAAGTGGAGGAGAGAACACTTTTTTGGAGTTGGTTCTCTCTTTCTACTTTCAGTGGGTTCTGGATCTTTGAGAACGATATCCTGCTTTACAAAGCAAGGCCCTTTATGAACTTAAGCATCTTTCTGGCCTGATTTTTATAAATTTTGTAAACCAAATACTGTGTGTATACCATGGGATTGAGGAAGGAATCCTGTCCAACTGTATGTAAACATTATGGCTGCAGTTACTAGCATGGAATTTTCAACTTTCATAGGAGTGAATGTGTGATCCCAAATAAGCTTAATTCTTTGTCAAATCCAAACCTCCCCCAAACCCTCTGGCTTTGTTTGTTTATTTGTTTGGTGCTATGGTCTCATTACATAGCCCTGTCTATCTTGAAACTCACTATGTAGGTAACACTGGCCTAAAACTTAGTGATCAACCTGCCTCTCTCTCTGCCTCCTGCTTGCTAGTTGAATGCACCACCATGTCTGACTCTTTCTCAAATTCTAAAGTATTAGAATGAGTGAATAACTTATGTTATACATGTAAGAAACTTCTGGTTTGTATTTCTTTCTTCATTCAGAAGTATCGTTCCCAGTAATTGTGGCCAAGTTTTTTTATTAATCATTTTATTGGTTTACATTTCAAATAGATAATTTTCTCCATAAACAGTTTAAGAATACCAGCAAAGAGAGCTATTAGTAAATGTACCATTTATTTATTTATTTATTTATTTATTTATTTTTATTTATATTATTTTATTTCTTTATATTTCAAATGTTGTCTTCTTCCTGGTCCCCCCTTTGGTCCCCCTTCCTTCAACCCTTACCCCATACCCCCATACTCTTCACTTCTAAGAGGGTACTCTCCCACCTACACCTACCTCATCCCTCTAGCACCCTCCTCTGAGGCATCAAGCCTCCACAAGACCAAGTACATCACCTCCAACTGAGGCCAGAAAAGTTAGTCCTCTGTTACATATGTAGCAGGGACTATGGACTGACTAGTGTATGCTCTTTGGTTGGTGGCTTATTCCCTGGCAGCTATGAAATGTCTGGCTACTTGATACTGTTGTTCTTCCTATAGGATAGCAACTACTTCAGGCCTTTCACTCCTTCCCCCTGACTCTTCCACAGAAGTCCTGGCCTCAGTTCAATGGTATCTGTGTCTTTGCAAGCTAGTACAACCACTATGGAAATCAATCTGGTTCCAGAAAATTAGAAATAATTCTACCTGAAGACCCAGCCATACCTGGGCATATACTTGAAAGATTTTCTACCACATCACAAAGACATGTGTTCCACTATGTTCATAGTAACCTTATTTAAAATAGCCAGAAGCTGGAAACAACCAGATGTCCCTCAACAAAAGAATGGATACAGAAAATGTGGTACATTTGCACAATGGAGTACTACTCAGCTACTAAGAACGAGGACTTTATGAATTTTTTTCAGGAAAATGGATGGAACTAAAAAGTATCATTCTGAGTGAGGTAACCCATAGCCAAAAGGACATACATGGTATGTATTCACTGATAAGTGGATATTAGCCCCAAAGCTCAGAATACCCACAATAAAAATCACAAACCATATGAAGCATAACAAGAAGGAAGGCCAAAATTTGTATGTTTCAATACCACATAGAAGGGGGGAAACAAAATAATTATGGGAGGCAGAGGGAGGGACAGATCTGGGTGGGAGAGGAGAAGAGAGGATGGAAAAAGGAGGGATAGGATTAGGTTTGGGGAAAGACAGGAGTGAAGTTCAGAGGGCCAGAAAAATTAATAGAAATATGCAGCAGTATGGGATGGGGAACAGGGAAACCACTAGAAAGTTCCAGACACCAAGGATATGAGATGCTCGTAGGACACAATGGGTGTGACCTTAGTCAAAATGCCCAACAGAGGGGAAATAGAACCTGAGGAAATCACCTCCAGCAGATAGACATGGCCCCGAAGGGGAAGGGTAGGACCACCCATCCATCTCAAAATTTTTAACTCAGAATTCTTCCTGTCTAAAGGAATTACAGGGACAAAAAAATAGAGACTGAAGGAAAGGTCATCCAGAGACCGTCCCACCTGGGACCCATCCCGTGCACAGACACCAAACCATGACACTATTGCTGATGCTAAGATGTGCTTTCAGATAACAACCTGGCATGGCTATCTTCTGAGAGGTTCTCCTAGCACCTAAAAGTCAGAAAACTGGGCACGTCACTTCTGAAAGATCCTGCTATACCACTCCTGGGCATATACCCAGAGTATTCCCCAGAATGTAATAAGGATATATGCTCTACTATGTTCATAGCAGCCCTATTTATAATAGCCAGAAGCTGGAAAGAACACAGGTATCCCACAGAAGAATGGATGCAAAAAATGTGGTATATCTACACAATGGAGTACTATGCAGCCATTAGAAACAATGAATTCATGAAATTCTTAGGCAAATGGGGAGCTGGAGAACATCAGAACGGAGGAGTGGCCCCTAGTTCTGGAAAGACCCGGTGTAGCAGTATAAGACAAAACCAGAACAGGGAAGTGGGAAAGGGTGGGTGGGAGGACAGAGGGAGGGAAGGGGGCTTATGTGACTTTTGGGGAGTGGGGAACCAGAAAAGGGGAAATCATTTGAAATGTAAATAAAAAATATATCGAATAAAATTTAAAAATAAGAAAGCAATTAAAAGAGAAATTAAAAAAATAAATAAAAGTAGCCAATATAAGATCTGAACAAACACAACAAGATACAGAATATGAAAAGAACTATGTGAAATTTTCACTATATTTAATATATTTGGTTTGATTTCTTAAGACACAGCATTATTTTTTTCCTTTTAGTGACATCATGTTCATGTCACTATTTCATGCTATGTCTAAATTAACTGAATTTCTGTGTCTATCATTATAGGTTTCTTAGTCCATACTTGGTCCTGTATTCATACCATTGTCTATGACATTTTATTTTCTTTATTATAAGAAAACTTAAAACTATTTTGTGGTCATTGTTTCTTTCATGTCCTTAATTACTATCCTGGTGCCTAGAGTTTACAGATACTGAGATATCATTCCACACTTGCCCATCCCCCTCAGCTACCCAATTGCTCTCTGAAGAAAAGTCAAGAATAAAACAGTCTAAATACAAATTAGAAACTTCTAAGGCTAAATGTTCAGAGGCCAAAGGCGCTCAGAGATTACATTTTAAAATGACATTTAAAATAACTAAAAAGGGCAGGTGAGAAGGGCGACAAAGGATACTTTGTAAGTAGAGAAGTATTCATACACCAGTATCGGAGAACATCATTGTGAAATACATTTTGTTCTGTTTAATTTTGGTGTGTGTGTGTGTGTGTGTGTGTGTGTGTGTGTGTGTGTGTGTTAGTGTAGGTATGCTCTAGCACTTGTGAGGACATCATAAGACAACTTTAGAATCAGTGTTGAGCCATCCTTTGGAGTCACACATCCTTAGCACAGGGTCCACAATGGAGGAGTTAGAGAAAGGACCCAAGGAGCTGAAGGGGTTTGCAGCCCTATAGGAGGAACCAGTATACCCCCAGAGCTCCCAAGGACTAAACAACCAACCAAAGAGTACACATGGAGGGACCCATGGCTCCAGATGCATATGCAGCAGAGGATGGCCTTGTCAGACATCGATGAGAGGAGAAGCCCTTGATTCTGTGAAGGCTCGACGCCCCAGTATAGGGGAATGCCAAGACAGGGAAGTGGGAGTGGGTAGGTTGGTGAGCAGGGAAAGCAGAGGAAGCCATAGGGTGTTTTTGGAGGGGAAACCAGAAAAGGGGATAGCATTTGAAATGTAAATAAAGAAAAGATCTTAAAAAAAATCAGTTGTTGCTTTCTACCTTGTTCCAGCATGGCCTCTCTCAATTCTGCTGTTGTGCAGATTCTGGATTCTGGCTGAGTCTCTGCTTTCAACCTCCATCAGGCTAAAACAGTGAGTGCCAGAATTACAGGACCATTCCACCACTTCTAGCTTTTTATGTAGATTCCTAGGATTGAACTCAAGTTGTCAACTCCAGCTGTAGTGTTTTTAGCTTACCACTTTTGCCCATTAAGGCATCTGCAAAGTCTTATTAAGAGTATTTTTATTCTGTGTTTCAATCTAAAATCTCCCTTTTAAACTTCAGGATCAAGCAGGTGTCTATCGTAAATCTAGATCTAGTATTTGAGTCTTAGGCACACTTCTGTGTACCTCACTGAGATGAGACACCCCTCCTGAACCCTGAGCGAGTGTTCCTCATGGAGAAGGATTCTAAGGCAGCACACTTTTCTAGGCCCCTCCATAGAAAATTATAAAGTGATGTCTATCCAATAAAATAGATGCTATCTACTTGAGATTTATGAGAATTTAGTTTTGCTTTTATGTTTGGATTTAAAAGACATATATTAAAGCTTTTTTATTGAAAAGGAGTTATAGTTGTTCATTAAGTTTGTTAAAATAATAAAGCTACAATCCAAGATAAACATGTATACTATTTAATTATCTATTAATAATTACTTTTATTAACCAGGCAAGCACCAGCTAACCCCCAAAACATACTATGTTCATTAACATTTGATTTACTTAAATAATTCAAAGAAAATATGTAAAAATATGTTTAGTTCTCCTCTGAGAGTTAATGGTAAGGCATGTATGAGGTATTTTCTCCATTTTGTTGGAAATAGATATTTCCAACTATGTCTGGATTACAGTTTCCCTTCCCAATATCTAGTTTCTCTTTACTCTCCTGTAGGCATAAGATTTCTGTGCACTGTGTGAAGATTATCTTTGTATTATTCAAATGCTGATTTCTCTGCCCCCATATCTGCTTGCAATTCAGACATGACATTGTAAAGCTTATTCTAAGAATGTCCTCCCTCAATGTATAAACATTGCTCCCCATTTACCTGTGATTTTTCCATAAAAACTGATCATCTGATGGCTGAGTAGAAGAAATAGTAGGCTAGACCTATGACCCCAGCCAAGAGAGGGGGAGAGAGGAGAGAGGGAGAGAGCAGAGAGAATTTGGCAGGAAGAAAGGGTTTAGAAACCACCATGGGACTATACCTGGGGCAGAGAGAGCCAGCTCAATAGGAAAATGCAAGTATCTTAGGGATTTTGGCTGGGAGGTAGTAGATTAGTTTAGAGGATTAAAATAGATTAATACTGTTCAACTATTACGCTGTAAAGCTTGAATGAATAAATCTTATAGTCTCTTTCTCATTTATTTGGGAGTTACTCAGGATAAAGAAAAAATGATCACTTTTAAAACTGCACCAACACTTCCCCCCTCCCATCTAGATCCAATGCCATGGACCTCTTTAATTAATATTGAGTCCTACTGCTTTACTGAAACGGTTTTCTGTCATAGGCATTCTCCTGTGAATTATTTTACGTTCACATATGTATAGGTTGTTTAGTGTTTTCACATGAAAGAAACATTTATGCAAAAAAGAGAAATGGTGAAATGGTAATTTAGAATGGAACACCGAGGATTGTAAAATTATGTCACAATAAAAGCAAAATACGTTCAGTATTATTTGTCAGGAAGTGAGAATCTAGTCATCACCTTGCTTATGGAACAAAAATAGCTTAAAGGATGTGGGAAAACTATAGAAAAACATGCAAATTCAGAATTAAACATTCTTCTGCTTCAGTTCCACCGGTAAGTTAAAGACACTGACTCTATTTTCCTTTCTTGTCAGAGTGACTGGCCAAAAAACTAAACAAATAAAAATGAACAAAAACAACAAAAATATTTGTGATGTGTGGAAAGTAAATTAGAAAAAAAAAAACATGACAGATTCCACGTATGATGTCGTCTTATGCTGGATATCAGTAAATGTTACTTCCTTAACAGCAAACAAAGTAGGAAACAGATAATCTGCTGAGAACTCAGGAGGAAATATACTTGATAGATTATGTCTGTAGTTAATAAATGTTGATTGAGATAATTACAATAGGATAGGTAAGTTCACATTGATGAAGGGAACATTGTGAGCAGGGTGTGCTCTATAATAGTTAGTCTATGTGGATAAAAAGAGAAGTGGTACATGATATCAATGTTATAAAATTAGGGGCTGGGATCAGTTCATTAAGTTCAAGGCAAATGGCCACTCAAAATAGATTCATAGGTTTGCTATGCTGTTTAGAACTTATTTGCTTTAAAGTTAACTTGATGGTATCGTTGGGAAGCCCAGATAATAGCCATGGGATTGGAGCAAAGAGAGTCGAGCTGAAGAGAAACTCTCATTATAATGCAGAGCATCTCCAGAAGACAGGTTGCGATCATGAGTTTAAGACCAGTCTAGTGCACATGCTTTCCGAAAGTGGTGGAGATGGAGTAACAGAATTTGGTGAATTAGAAATCGTAGTTACTACTCTTTACAAATTCTTAACCATTTCCAATTTATATTAAAAAAAACCCCTCAGCTCTTATAGATTAAAATGAAAGATGAATGAAATGGAGTAACTATTTTATGATCTAAAAGGTAATATATACATATAAGCCTCATTGACAATTATCTATTAGAAGATAGGTAGCAATGTTCTAGGTGTTTTAATGCTTTGGTTCATTCAATGTCAACAGTGCCATAATAATTATTATACTCTTTCCACACTCAAATATGCACAGACATATATGTGCATACGCATAAGTATATGCACACAGGTGCACATCTAAAGGGCTTGGCCACATATCAGTTTTTTTTGTGTTGCTGAGATAAAACACCATGGCCAAGGTGACTCATAGAATGGAAAGTTTAGTTGGGTTTACACTTTGAGAGGGAAAGGAGCTGGCCCATCATGGCAAGGAATGTAGACAGCATGAAGGAGGCAAAGTGGCTGAAACAGTTCATAATTCACAACTAGAGCAATAACTGGGAATGTTTTCATGCTAGCTTAACGTTCTTAAAGGCTGTCTCCACAAAGGCTGCCTCCACTGGGAAATTTACTTCAACAAGGCAATGCACCTTAATCCTTCACAAAGTGGGACACCAACTAGGGACAAAATATTCAAATTAATAGATGGATATATCTCATATAATCCATCACATCACACACATCCTGAGTGAGTGCTAAAGACATTATGGGAAGAAGCAAGAGGAATGGAAGTCCCATCTGTCAGGGTGTAGAGTTGCATTTACTTCTGCTTTCTTTCAAAGGTTGGCTTAATAATTATTGATTTAAGAGAACATACTTTATGGATATTTTGTATTTATATTCTCAGCATCTATGATATTCATTCAGAGTATATTGAAAGGATAAGAGTACTAATAGTGATGTATTCACATGGAGGAAAAAATGCAAGGAAATAAAGTATGTGAAATGAATGCTTAAAGAGATGGAAAAGAAGGAGGAGAGAAAAGAGAAGGGAAGTGACTGGAGGATAGAGGCAAAGAAAGAAACAAAAGTTGGCCTGTATATAGTAGAGAAGAAGAAAGGAAAGCTAGGACAAGAAACTTGAAATATAAAAATATGAAGTTGGAAACTAAAGGCAAGGTAGAGATGGGGATTTGGGATGGAGTTTTGTTGAGGGGTAGCTGGGAAGAGGGATAGCATTTGAGATGTTAATAAATAGAATCATCAATAAAAATAGGAAAACAAGACGAAAAAGACTATGATTTAGAAAGAATGAAAGTTTCAAAAGGGAAAAAAACCTAATCATGCTGAAGTCTCTTTGGCGCTGTTGCCAGGTTTCACTTGGAAATTAAGCTGGGATGACATGCTTTGAACACTGTAAGCCACATGACTGGGAATATGGTTTTCCCCCGGATCTACATGCTGGAGTATCCAATTGGTAACATTTTCACTCTCTGTTCATTCTCTGCCTATCATTTACTTGCCACAGAAGACAGGAAGAATGGTTTCATCATGTAAAATCTGAAAAGAACAATACAAGAGCAGAAAACCAACAAAACTAGTAACAACAACAAAGAAAATACACCCACCCCCATATCCTCTTCCTATTAAGGAGCTAACAAACATGTCAGCCCTTGCAAGGAAATCCTGAGCTTATCTACCCATATAACTGTGTGTGTGTGTGTGTGTGTGTGTGTGTGTGTGTGTGTGTTGGGGATGGGGTTTCTCCTTAAGCGAGGATGTTGATAGTCAGAAAAAGAATGCATACGACTGAAAGAGATTTATATTTTAAGACATAATGTTTTCACATAGTCATAAACATACTTCATGTATCTCTCAGTTTTCCACAGCTTACTGAATTGTTAGAAAAAAAAATCATAGCTAGCTAGACAAGGAGGCAAGTGGCTGGAATCTTAAATTTTATCTTGGGTGACTGACAGGAGAATCAAGAGTCTAAGATTATCTTCTGCAATTGAAGAGTACCTAGACTGGATTCAAAGCCCTCATCTTTTAAGTCCCCTGCCTCTGCATACCTAGTGTTTTGATTACAGGCATTTGCCATCAATCCTGTCCCATCCAACCCCCACAAAACAATACCATATTGTTCATTTGTGTTTCTTCTTTTAAGAAGTTATTCCCTTCCTGTGTCTGTCAGTCTCTCACTGTCGTGATCTTAGTATTCCTGCCTGCTTTTTCTATTCAGAAGATGTAATATTATTCGATCCTACTACGGATGTAGCTCTCACTTTATTTATCTTTTGATATTTATTTCTAACTACATAAAGATGTTTTGGATAATTTAGTAAAAACAAAATATTACTTGGGCTGCACGAGGTCACGTCTACTAAACCCTAAAGATAAATTTAGTAGTATATATGTATATGCTAATACACTTGCAATAACAACTTGCAAACAAAGGAGATTATGAATTTAAAGAACAGATAGTGGTATACAGGATGGTTTAGAGGGAGAAGAGGGAGAGAAAAATGTAATTATAATCTTAAATATAAAATTTAAGAAAATGATAAAACACTAGCCAGATGATATGTCACAAAATAAATAAGAATCAAGAACCATAACATTGCCAGATACTTATAATTTCTGTCAATATCTTTCTCTTCAAAGGGAGAAGTTATCCTCATACATATAACTTTTAGTTCAGTTAAATATGTTGCAACTAAAGCAAATTTAGTGGGTTCCTTTGTGTGTGTGTGCACTGATATTTTGCTTACTTGTATGTCTGTGTGAGGGCGTCAAATTCCCCTGGAACTGGAGTTACAGACAGTCATGGGCTGCTGTGTGGGAATTGAACCCAGGTTCTCTGGAAAAGCAGCCAGTGCTCTTAACCTATGAGCCATCTCCCCATGGTCCTTGCTACATAGGTAGCAGAGGCCTCCCTCATCAGCACCAGTAATAGGGGAGGTGTTTAGTCCTGTGGAGGCTTGATGCCCCAGGGAAGAGGGATATTAGAAAGGTGAGGCAGGAGAGGGTGGGTGGGTGGAGAAGAACCCTCTTCAAGGTGAAGGGGAGAGGGAATGGGGAGGGGAACTTATGGAAGGGAGACAGGGAAGGGGAACAACATTTGAACATTTGAAATGTAACTAATAAAATAATTAATAAAAATACATGAACAGAAAGACTAGTAATATAGTCCACTCAGTAGAAATCTGGACTAACATGTTCAAGGCCTCATATTTGGTCATTTGTATCTCTAAATAAAAAAGAAATCAAATAAATTAATGAATATCAAAATTATATGATGATGTGTGCAGTGAAATATGGTTATATAAAATAAAAAGGTATTTTTTTATAAAAGTAAGTAAATAAGTAAATTTTACTCAAAATTTTCATCATGATATCTCTTATGTAGCATGTTGTATTTTAGAACTTTGTAGAAAGAGCTAGAACTGGAAAATTTGGCAGGGCTATCATATATATGAAAGGCTGTGGGTTCAATCCCCAAAAACATAATAAATGAATTAATTAATAACAAAAAATAAAATTAATTAACAATAGATTCTTTAGAGCTTAGATATTCTAAATTATTAGTTTTCATATTCGTGTTTTGTATTATAGTCCACGGTAAGAGCAATATATATATATAATTGACCTTTCTGTTGTCAAATCAAACATGACATACTAATTAAGTTATTTATAATGAATGAAAATTCATTTGCTCACAGATCTTCAAGATGGAAAGATGGAGGGAATGTCTATGGTGAGAGAGTTCTCACATGACATCATGGCTCAAGGCAGAAGCAGAAGCAGAAGGAAAATGTGTGGGACTCACTTTATAATAACTGCACTCCCTGCTTTGTGGAGTAGTGCTCAGCCTTTAGTCATTAGAATGCCATTCTGTCATCTATCAAATCATGCATGAGAGCAAAACAATAAGAAAGTCACAATCAGTGCATAAAAGCAAGTCACATACACATCAGATTACCGTGATGTCATAGGTAATTCCTATGCTTTTTGTGAAGTATCATCACAAAGGTAGTCATTCCTTTGTCAAATTGCCCAGTGGTTCTCTCTTGACACTACAGAACTGAAAATTATCCTTAATGGGAATCTCAAAATGAAAAAAATATGCAAGCTGCAACAAAAATCCTACAAGAAATAATTCAGCAAAATTACTGAATATGGGTCAAAATAGTATTTTTTTCTGTACAGTAGAAAAGAAAACGTACTATTGAATAGAGGTTCTCAATTATTTTCATTGTGCAGAACACTCTTAGTTTTTGTCTTCCAAGGAAGTAAGCTAATTAGTGGCATGTGTAAACACTTCAGGTCATTTTGCATGAAAGAAATATCTCCATATGAATTTCATAGTAATTAAAATGTTTACAACTTTATTAATATTTTTCTGTAACTTGGAAGGATATTTAATGGTACATTTCATTTCACTCCTGCAGCTTTTGACTGCAAAGTCTAGGAATATGGACAACCTCCTGCGTATCCAAACACATTATTGAACACCAGTAAAATTACTAATAATTTCAAAATACAATTATTCTTAGTTCACATTAAAATACTTACAATTACTCTATAAACTTTACACAAAATTTTAACAAATATCTTTGAACTTTGACAATTGGCTTATATAAATTTTAAATATTTTCCTTATTTTATATTTTCTTATTTTTTACTCTATGCAGATTTATTTAATCCTGTCATTTTGTCAAAAACGAATGAGAAAAATATTCTATTAACATTGATCTTTGATTTTCTTTCAGACTGAGAAATTTTATTATTTATTTTGAGGATAAATATTTATTACACATAAATGAGGTATTATTCACTTCTTTAAGGATATTTTAAGAGGGAAATTCTAAGAACAAGTCTTCTTTTAAAATATTTAGGAGTTAGTCTGTGAACAAATGGGTATCTTATTCTTGAACCTTCTGTAAGGGTTTTTTTTTCCCTTTTTATTTGCCTTATCTAACTTCGATGTGATAATATTGATTCTACCTTTTTATATTTTTGTTATATTAAAAATGAATGAATGAAATCCATGTCACTAGGATAAAAGTTAGCAAATGAACTGCCACACATACCTGACAGAGAAGGAAAAATCTGTTTTCTTTAATAGAGCAACAGTGAGTTTATTAACTCCTCTTGGACAGGCTTCTTGTTCAGGAATAGGTAATCAACATAGAACAGACTCTACAGGTGTTTTGCTTTCATGTGCCAATTTATTTGGTTCCAGTTTGGTGTTAATTTTGCTGTTGTTGCAGGCTGGATGTTGTTTTATTTTGTTTTCTTGGTGTTGTTTATTCTGTTGTTGTTATAGTTGCTTCTTTTCATGGGCGCTTCTTAATTCTTTGTGTGTTTGTTTTTAACAAAGAACATAAAGTAGGGTAGGTAGGAAGGAGGAGCAGATCTGGAAGGGCTTGGGTGAGGAAATAAATATGGTCCAAATATATTTAAATTTAAAGAATTTTTAATTTTTTCTCCTGTTCTTAGCACTCCTTCATTGAACGTAGCTCTCCTAGCTTTAAGACCTCCTATGATTTCCCTTGTCTACTTTGGCATGTTGATCTGTGGGTATAGGACAAATGTTTAGAATGTCCTTGGGGAGCACATTGGTTTAGTAATGTGGTGATTGTAGCTGCTTTTCTCAGTTCTGTGATTTTATTAGCCTCATCTTATGGCCATCTTGCCTTCTTGGTCATTCAGTGGTTCATAGGCATTATTGCTGAGTAGGACTGTTGGTAGCCTGCCTTTGTTGGAAAATGGCATTGTGCTAAATCTCTGGAGGGAGCCTTTCTCATCAGTTTCAGATAAGGGCTGTGTCTGAGGTGCATGGTGTCTTCAGCAATGCAGACATGCCTTCCACCTAATGGGAGCAACCAATGGAAATACCAATAGTATGTAGAGTTTTGGAAATCCCTGAAACAACTCTGACCAACAACTCTAAACACTGTTTTGTCCTTGTCTATAAAAAAACAAAATTATTTATTCATTATATGTAAGTACACACCAGAAGAGGGCATCCAATTTCATTATAGATTGTTGTGAGCTACCATGTGGTTGCTGGTATTTGAATTCAGAATCTCCAGAGGAGCAGTTAGTACTCTTAACCACTAAGCCATCTCTCCAGTAAAATCACCTCCCTAAACAGTATTTTGGATGTGTGGTGTCAGGGTATTTCCCAATAATTTTTGGCTAAGGAAGCGTTGTTACCCCAGATGTGTATATACTTTAAATAAAAATTTATTTCTCATCTGAATGTGTGTGTGTGTGTGTACATGTGTGTGTGCACGTGTGCACAGACACGTGTGTGCACATGTGTGAGTATATACACATATCTGTGTATATATGCATATATGCAAATATATATATATGCATGAAAACATGTATAAACTTTTAGACACTGCACTAGAAATAGTAAAATTAACTTTGGAGACTAACTACATTTTTCTGTATCTAACTATAAGTGGTGCTTTATTGAAGAAAAGAGGTTGGAGAAGCATGCAACAGAAAGCAGGTGAGCCTTCTTCTACAAAGAGAAGATAGTCATCTCTGTCTCCACCAACAAATAGAGAAAATTTGTATTTCTCTTCTTTCTCTTCCCCTGCATCCTTCTTCCCACCTGCTGCTCTGATATGTTCTTATGTGCATGTATGTTCATATGTGAAATTACGTTTTTGTAGCTGCATGTACAGAAGCCAGAAGTTGATGTTGTTGTTTTCTTATTTTTGAGTCAGTCTCTTTTACTGAATCTGGAGCTGGCCTAGAAGGCCAGGCAGCTCTAGGGACCTTGGTCTTCTCCCTCAACATATCCAGGAACTGGAGTTATAGGTACATAACACAACATCTCACTTTCACGTGCATACTGTGGATCTGAGTTCAGGTTATCTTTACTGCCATTATTCTCATCTTTTAATCAAATGGCTTGGGATCATTTGGTTTTATGTCACAAACACCACACTTTTTTAATAGGAGACACTTACTTGTACGTAAAGAGCTTTTAGAATTAAAAAAAATATGGCATTGAAAAATGCTTTTCAAACGATCAGATTTTAACAATAATAATGTATTTAAATACCTATATGAAATAGAATTCATTAACCACTGAACTGCATATGCACAAATATGAAAGACTCTCTAGGTACCTGGTTGTCTAGTTGTTGAGTTAGGAGTAATTTGTAGATTGAGTCTGTAAATGCTGGTGCTTGTTTAACGATTCTCTGAGTTTTCATAAGAAGTTGCTATGAGTTCTACCTTTTGTTTTGGTTGTTACCTACTATGTAATATGAGAAGAATTACTTCAGGATGATGAGATGTTTAAATAAAAAGCAGTCCTTATGGACACAATCTCATACTTAACATGTTTTATGTTACTAAAGTTATTGAAAATAAAACATTTCACTTTATTCTCTCTCATTTCACAGCCATTGTATCCCAGAAACTCTCAAAATTAAATAATGGACATATATGTTTATATTCCATATGCAATATAGTCATGTAATTTTTCTGCCATATAACTGTATACTAGCCCAAAATATATAACTCTACAGTACTGTTTTATTTATAAAGGCAATCCCTATTATTTTATTATCAACTTAAAGGTTATGATTATTAGAATGCTATTGAGAAAAATGTATGACTCCTGTCTGTTTTAGTATCAAGATTCAATGCTTCTTTTCATGGTCTAAAGACCTGAATTTTTTGTTTGTTTATTTGTTTGGGTTTTTTTTTTTTTTGGCTTGCTTTTAAGTTTTGTTTAGTTTTGTCTTAAGACAGGGTCTTACTATGTAGATTGAGTAGCCTTGGAACTTGTTGTGCAGACCAGGCTGACCTTGAACACATAAAGGTCTGGGTGTATCTTCTTCCTCCAGGAAGGGAATAAAGGTATGTGCCACTATAAAGATCTCTTATTACAGTTCTAATAGGAGAACAATCTGTAGTGCTTTATGAAACATCAAATGATCCTTTATATCTTATCTTTTCTCTTTGTAGTACTACTTCTTTTAATCTCACTTATTTGTTAAAGATACAGATAAGTTGATACAAAACAATTCCAACAGTAAATGAATTTCACTAGTTTATGACCCAGAACCCACTATTGTTAAGGACCTTAGGTATTTTCTAGGTTAAGAAATTCTTAGCAAATGGATGCAACTAGAAAATATCATCCTGAGTGAGGTAACCCAATCACAAAAGAACACACATAATATGCACTCACGGATAAGTGGATATTAGCTCCAAAACTCGGAATACCCAAGATACAATTCACAGATCACCTGGAGCTCAAGGAGAAGGAAGACAAAAGTGTGGATACTTTGATCCTTCTTAGAAGAGCAATCAAAATACCCATGGCTCATAGCCAACCAATGGATGGGGCATATGATCCCCAATGCAGGAGCTAGAGAAAGGACCCAAGGATCTGAAGAGGTTTGCAGCCCCATAGGAGGAACAATAATATGTACCCACCAGTACCCCCAGAGCTCCTGTGGACTAAACCACCAACCAAAGAGTACACATGGAGGGACCCATGGCTCCAGCTACATATATAGCAAAGGATGGTCTTTTCAGACATCAATGAGAGGAGGGGTCATTGGTTCTATGAAGGCTCAACGACCCAGTGTAGGGGAATACCATATCAGGAAAGTGAGATGGGTGGTTGGTGAGCAGGGGGGAGAGTGGATAGGATAAGAGGGGAAATGATTAAAAGGAATAACCTTTGAAATGTAAATAGAGCAAATATCTAATAAAAACATTTTTTAAAAAAGTACAAAAAATTATTAAATAAGACCAACTCACATACACTCATATTCATAAAAACACACACATACACACAAACATGTACATGCACACACACACACACACACATACACACACATTATTTAACACTCTCATGTACCCATACCTTCTGATTTTTATCACACAGTGTTAACGGTACAAAACCTATTTTAATTTCCTACCATGAGACCTCCAACCACAGATCTTGCATTATAACCGAGGGTATAGTATAGGTGTAAAAAAAAAAAAAGGAATCACTTGAACCACAAAGAATAATATTTATTACCATAACTTTGTAAAAACTTTCATAATGTATGCCTTTCTTAACTGTATCTCTCAATGTAAGACTTTAGCTAACTTTGGATAGTACTAACTTTAGCTAACTTTGGATATACAAACCAAATAGCTTGCTTTGAATTGACTTTGACTGAGTTTCTAAAGAATAAGTTTGTATCTGAAAAAATGTGATTTAAAGAAAAACAATCAATAGTAACACATTGTTGTATTACCTTGAGACAATAGGCGTCAATGTTTTTGAAAGTAGGACTTACTCTGCAAATAATGAGTAGAATTTAGCTTCTTGTACTTTGAGCCCGAATATTTCCCTTGGCCAGAATTTATAATGATGTTTTCTCCAAAAACTGATAATTAATTTAGCTTTCTCCCTATATGATTGTACAAGTCCCAGTGAATCAAACTCGAGTTTGTTTTCCAGGAAGTAGATTGAAAGCATTAACTTTAAAACAGGGTTACTAATAGCTTACAGAGTCTAATTTATAACCAGCACAATCAATAGTGAATTATATCAACTTTAAACTTTTCTTTTTCATGTTGACTCATTTTAAATTTCTCCCCTGATGCAATCTGCCAATGAAATTCTCTAAATTTTACTATTGCTAATCTCCTACCCTAATGCAGACTTCTAAAACTTTAATCTCCTAATAAACTTTCTTTATTGTGACATCTTTAACATGTCTAAATTTATAGAGCTTGTTCTCATTAGGACAGAATCATTTGTGAGAGCCTGAGGAAACTTTTCTTATCTAAACCTGTGAGTCTTCTTATTTTCATCTTTCATGCCCAAATAAATACTTGCCCTAAACTAGTGAGATAGAGTAGACATTTTGATGGCCAGTGTTTGGGTAGGCTTTGGATATGCCCCTACACACTTACTTGGACAAAGCTTGGATCACAGTATTGCTGAGTTTAGTAAGTGTAACATTTAAAAATGGTGCCTCGTAGAAAGAAATTGTATTATAGGATAGCACCAAAGGAAAGGATCAGTGCATGACTTATAGGAGGAACAACCGTCAGGAAAATAGTTTAGTGTGAGGTGTCTGCCTGCTCCACTGAATCCCTCTTGTATTAGGTCTTCTTGACATATTTCTTCATCCAGTCCCTAATGTTGCTGACTACCACACTCTAATAAAAGCAATGCAAATACAAGCACCTGCAGATACCAAACAACCCCCCACACTATGGCTAATGCTTGCTGACAGGAGTCTGGTATGGCTGTTCCCTGACTAATATTGATGCAGAAACTCATGGTCAACCATCGGACTGAGTCAGGGTACCCCAATGAAGGGCTAGAGGAATGACTAAAGGAGCTGAAGGGGATTGTAACCCCATATGAACAACAATATCGACTAACTGGACCACCCTTAAATCCCAGGGGCTAAACCACCAACCAGAGAGTATCCATGGCTCCATGACTCCATGGCTCCAGATACATATGTAGCAGAGGACGACTTTACTGATATCAATTGAAGGGGAGGCTCTTGGTCCTGTGGAGGCTTGATGCACCATCATAGGGGGATGCTAGAGCAGTAAGGCAGGAGTGAGTAAGTGGGTGGAAGAGGACCCTCATAGAGGCCAAGGGAAATGGAGAAGGGCTAGTACTGGGGTTCTGTGGAGGGGTAAACATGAAGGGGGATATCATTTGAAATGTAAACAATTAAAATGATTAATAAAAAATGAACTGTTGTGAAAGTTTGCCAGCTCTGACATCTTGGAGGCTTGTTGCTGAATAAGCTCACCCTTTCTAGTTGTTTCTGAACTCTTGTCTGAATGGTTCAACTCAGCTGATCTGACTCAAACAACACACCAAGCTAACTGATTCAAATAGGCTTTCTCAACTTCTTCCTATATTGCTGTTGTTGGGGGGAAAATGCATCTGTAATCAGAAGAAATTCTTTGTCCTGAACTGTTCTGACCTCAACTGCACTCAAGGGAACTGTACCAAATCCAACTGAACTAATCTCAACTGAAATCTGCTGCCTCGCCTGAACTCTATTGCGTTGCCCAAACTCAACTGAACTACTGTTACAGAACTGCCCTCCAGTCCTGACTTGTTCTCCCAAATCTTTCTCTTATTATTTACTTTGCTCCTCAATAAGATGTTTTGGCATCTATGTTGTGGGTAAATTGAGGCAGGTAGCCATTGGGGGTAGGGTGTCAGTGCTTTGAGCTGCTGACAGGGCTGGATCCAGACACCTATAGGGCTAAGTATATTATAACAGATCAGACCAGTGCTCCTCTTATTGGGATTGTTCAGGATATTAAGGTGGTGATGGGACATCAATATCAGCTGAAGGTACCAAAGACTACTTCATCGTTTGCTTTCCCTTGGTTCAGTCTCCATGGATGAGTCATCTGTAGTGCCTCTAGCTAGAGAGTAAGAAGCAAAAGTCCTTAACACTCTTACTTTCTCAACGAGAAGCTGTCAGAGGCTATCCAGAAACACCTGAACACTACAATCCACAGAGCTACAGTAGCAAGTCTAAAGTCTCAGAAGTGCCTCATTTACTGAGGGTTTGCTCAAAAAGACCATGCTACTTTTGTTCAGTAGCCATTTCGTTACCTTATCTATCAAACTACAGAAATAAAAGTGATCAGAGTATTAATTTTTATATATCTATTTTATCACATTTTCAGTGATGTTTAATTTTTGAAAGTAACAGTTTAATGAATATTTTTCCTTGTCTTTCTGTAACAAAATTCCTGGGATAATCAATTATAAAGAATCCATATTCATGTTGGCATTTAGAAGTTTTAGTCCATGGTTGGATGATTCTACAACTGGGCAATTATTAGGAGTCTGAGTGAATTAGTGCCACTTGCCTTAGATGACATTAGTGTAAGAAAGAGAGGAAGAGACAAGAGCCCCACAATGTCTTTGAAGGGCAGATATGGATGCTTTAACTTCTTTCCTCCATGACGCCAATACTTCTAGCAGTGCCCCAGGCTGTGTTATAGTCTAGTCTGCAATGATGGGTCTTCTTTCAAAAATATAAGAAAAAGTGATTTTCTTCCTTTGACATTTCTTTTTCTCTTCTAGCATATTGATGTTATTGCCTTTTTCATGTGCTTTTTATGAACATTGCATTGGGTATGTTATCTAACGTACGACTATAAATATATTCTCGTCTTCTGACATTAATTCTTGCTACCATATAGAAGTACATTGGACATATACGTTTTCTATTTTTAATCTTTCTTGAAAATTTGATTTACTATAATTGAATTACAACAATCTTTCTCCACCTCTTCTTTCTTCCAGACTATTCCAGACCCCCTTGTATTTATACAACTAATTGCTCAGAGCTTGTTTTAGTGGTTTTGTTTTAAAAGATTTTTTTAAATTTATATTCACTGCATATATGTATTTTTCTAACATGTATGTCTGTGCACCATATATGTACAGTGCACATGGGGGCCAGAAGAAGTGGATGTTGGATCCCCTGAATTTGGAGTTACAATTAGTAGTAAGCACTCATGTGGGTGTTATGAATAGAACCATGGTGTTCTGGAAGAGCAGTCAGTGCTCTTAAGTATTAAGCAATCTCTCCAGCCCCCTTTCCCTGATAGGTTTAAGTATTTCTTTCCTTTTTAATGTAAACTTATATTAATTGATTGATTGATTGAATGATTAAATATCTTATTTTTGCAGCATTGGGAATTGAACACAAAGCTTCACATTGATAAACAAGTCCCCTACCACTGAGCTATACCCCAACCTCATGCTTTTGTGTCTTATTTGATGTATTAATGTTACCACAATAAACTAAATAGATACAAACATGCTGCACAAGGTAATGGTGGCTCAAAAGCCCCAATTCACAACCTACAAACCTTATCGAGCCATCTCTTCGTAATCTGAATTCAATTCCAACCTAAAGGCAGTCAGATGGAGAATATTGTGTTGCTCAGGAAACAGAGAAGCTTTCATTCTATTCAGGCTTTGGCTTGTGTTTGGAAGGGCCAATTTTATTTTGTACTTATGTGTTACTTGCCTCCCAATTGAGGTGGGCACATGAACACTTACAGATGCAATGTTGCATTGAAGTGTCTCATATTTACCTTAGCTCCTGAATTTGCTCGGTACAATGCTACTCCCAAGCACACAAATTGCTTGGAGCCACCTGAGCTTTACTACAGGATTTTTCTGTACACATTTAGTTTTGGATTATTTCCTTGTCTACAACCTTTCACTCTTTAAAAAAGTTCTTAATATTGCTGATCATTTGCTATTAGTATCATGAGTTTTGAAAAATAAATCTACTGTGATGTTCATGAAGAGGAAATGCCTGTGACTTTAGTGACTCTTAGTGGAACCCTTGTATATCTCTGAAGTCACTTTGTGCTCTTAGCATTACATGATGTTTGCCCCCCCACACACACACACATACAGTAATGTCTCAGAGAAATTTTCTGGGCTCTTGCTTCCTCCTTGTCTCTCTTATCATTCTTTGAGATCTACACTTAACATCTTCCTCCTTTTTTTAATCCATGTTTTTTTAAATTATTTTTTTCATTCGATATAATTTTGTATTTACATTTCAAATTTTAAGTAGAGTTCAGATAAAACCTTGCTACGTTTGAGAACTTGAAGAGTTCTCTAGAAGATATTTGTCATTTTGCTTTAAGAAGTGGACTATTCTGTAGGTTTTGTTCTCGAACTTCTCTCAATAAGAAAACATTACCAATTTTAAAACAAGTTTTTAATCTGAAAATTATCATCATTCAAAAAGTCCATTTATAGATCTTGGCTTATATAACTGACCCCTCTTTCTCATACATGACATTACTGAAGAGCTCTATAGTCAACATTTAGGACTTTTGTGGGGGATGGGCAGAGAGTAATGGGGAATTATTAATGTATGTATAATGTATATCACTAACTAAAATAAAATTTTTTTTGTTTTGTTTAAAATTTTTTTATTCGATATATTTTTTATTTACATTTCAAATGATTTCCCCTTTTCTAGCCCCCCCCACTCCCTGAAAGTCCCGTAAGCCCCCTTCTCTCCCCCTGTCCTCCCACCCACCCCTTCCCACTTCCCCGTTCTGGTTTTGCTGAATACTGCTTCACCGAGTCTTTCCAGAACAAGGGGCCACTCTTCCTTTCTTCTTGTATCTCATTTGATGTGTAGATCATGTTTTGGGTATTCCAGTTTTCTAGGTTAATATCCACTTACTAGTGAGTGCATACCATGAATCACCTTTTGAGTCTGGGTTACCTCACTTAGTATGATGTTCTCTAGCTCCATCCATTTGCCTAAGAATTTCATGAATTCATTGTTTCTAATGGCTGAATAGTATTGTGTAGATATACCACATTTTTTGCATCCACTCTTCTGTTGAGGGATACCTGGGTTCTTTCCAGCATCTGGCAATTATAAATAGGGCTGCTATGAACATAGTAGAGCATGTATCCTTATTACATGGTGGGGAATCCTCTGGGTATATGCCCAGGAGTGGTATAGCAGGAACTTCTGGAAGTGAGGTGCCCAGTTTTCGGAGGAACCGCCAAACTGATTTCCAGAGTGGTTGTACCAATTTGCAACCCCACCAGCAATGGAGGAGTGTTCCTCTTTCTCCACACCCTCTCCAACACATGCTGTCTCCTGAATTTTTAATCTTAGCCATTCTGACTGGTGTAAGGTGAAATCTCAGGGTTGTTTTGATTTGCATTTCCCTAATGACTAATGAAGTTGAGCATTTTTTAAGATGCTTCTCCGCCATCCGAAGTTCTTCAGGTGAAAATTCTTTGTTTAACTCTTTTTGTTAATTTTTTAATAGGGTTGTTTGGTTTTCTGGAGTCTAACTTCTTGAGTTCTTTATATATATTGGATATTAGCCCTCTATCTGATGTAGGATTGGTGAAGATCTTTTCCCAATTTGTTGGTTGCCGATCTGTCCTTTTGATGGTGCCCTTTGCCGTACAGAAACTTTGTAATTTTATGAGGTCCCATTTGTCAATTCTTGATCTTAGAGCATATGCTTTTGGTGTTCTGTTCAGAAACTTTCTCCCTGTACCGATGTCCTCAAGGGTCTTCCCCAGTTTCTTTTCTATTAGCTTCAGAGTGTATGGCTTTATATGGAGGTCCTTGATCCATTTGGATTTGAGCTTAGTACAAGGAGACAAGGATGGATCAATTCGCATTCTTCTGCATGCTGACCTCCAGTTGAACCAGCACCATTTGTTGAAAAGGCTATCTTTTTTCCATTGGATGTTTTCAGCCTCTTTGTCGAGGATCAAGTGGCCTTAGGTGTGTGGGTTCATTTCTGGATCTCCAATCCTGTTCCATTGATCCTCCTGCCTGTCACTGTACAAATACCATGCAGTTTTTAACACTATTGCTCTGCAGTATTGCTTGAGGTCAGGGATACTGATTCCCCCAGACTTTCTTTTGTTGTTGAGAATAGTTTTAGCTATCCTGGGTTTTTTGTTATTCCAGATGAATTTGATAATTGCTCTTTCTAACTCTGTGAAGAATTGAGTTGGGATTTTGATGGGTATTGCATTGAATCTGTATATTGCTTTTGGCAAAATGGCCATTTTAACTATATTGATTCTACCGATCCATGATCATGGGGGGTTTTCCCATTTTTTGAGGTCTTCTTCCATTTCCTTCTTCAGAGTCTTGAAGTTCTTGTCATACAGATCTTTCACATGTTTGGTAAGAGTCACCCCAAGATAATTTATACTGTTTGTGGCTATTGTGAAGGGGGTCATTTCCTTATTTTCTTTCTCAGCCTGCTTATCCTTTGAGTATAGGAAGGCCACTGATTTGCTTGAGTTGATTTTATAACCTGCCACTTTGCTGAAGTTGTTTATCAGCTGTAGGAGTTCTCAAGTGGAGTTTTTTGGGTCACTTAGGTAGACTATCATGTCATCTGTAAATAATGATAGTTTGACTTCTTCCTTTCCAATTTGTATCCCTTTGACCTCCTTATGTTGTCGAATTGCCTGAGCTAGTACCTCAAGTACAATATTGAAAAGATAAGGAGAAAGGGGGCAGCCCTGTCCAGTCCCTGATTTTAGTGGGATTGTTTCAAGTTTCTCTCCATTTAGTTTGATGTTGGCTTCCGATTTGCTGTATATTGCTTTGACTATGTTTAGGTATAGGCCTTGAATTCCTGTTCTTTCCAAGACTTTAAGCATGAAAGGATGCTGAATTTTGTCAAATGCTTTTTCAGCATCCAATGAAATGACCATGTGGTTTTTTTCTTTGAGTTTGTTTATGTAGTGTATTGCATTGATGGATTTCTGTACATTGAACCAACCCTGCATTCCCGGGATAAAGCCTACTTGATCATGGTGGATGATCGTTTTGATGTGTTCTTGGATTCTGTTGGCAAGAATTTTATTGAGTATTTTTGCATCAATGTTCATAAGGGAAATTGGTCTGAAGTTCTCTTTCTTTGTTGGATCTTTGTGTGGTTTTGGTATCAGCATAATTGTGGCTTCATAGAAGGAATTGGGTAGTGTTCCTTCTGTTTCTATTTTGTGGAATAATTTGAAGAGTATTGGTGTTAACTCTTCTTTGAAGGTCTGATAGAATTCTGCACTGTGGTCCTGTGCTTTTTTTTGGTTGGAAGTCTTTCTATGACTCCTTCTATTTCTTTAGGCATTATGGGACTGTTAAGATGATCTGTTTGGTCCTGATTTAATTTTGGTATTTGGTGTCTGTCGAGGAAATTGTCCATTTCCTCCAGATTCTCCAGTTGTGTTGAGTATAGGCTCTTGTAGTAGGATCTGATGATTTTTTGGATTTCCTCAGTTTCCGTTGTTATGTCTCCCTTTTCATTTCTAAGTTTGTTAATTTGGATACTTTCTCTGTGCCCTTTGGTCAGTCTGGCTAAGGGTTTATCTATCTTGTTGATTTTCTCAAAGAACCAGCTCCTGGTTTTGTTGATTTTTTGTATGGTTCTCTTTGTTTCTACTTGATTGATTTCGGCCCTGAGTTTGATGATTTCCTGCCTTCTACTCCTCCTGGGTGAAGTACCTTCTTTTTGTTCCAGGGCTTTCAGGTGTGTCATTAAGCTGGTAATGTATGCTCTCTCCATTTTCCTTTTGGAGGCACTCAGGGATCTGAGTTTTCCTCTTAGCACTGCTTTCATTGTGTCCCATAGATTTGGGTATGTTGTGTCTTCATTTTCATTGTGTTCTAAAAAGTCTTTAATTTCTTTCTTTATTTCTTCCTTGACCAAGGTATCATTGAGTAGAATATTGTTCAATTTCCACGTGTTTGTGGGTTTTCTGTTGTTTTTGTTGCTATTGAAGACCACCTTTACTCCATAGTGATCTGATAGGAGGCATGAGATTAGTTTGATCTCCTTATATTTGTTGAGGTCTGTCTTGTGACCAATTACATGGTCGATCTTGGAGAAGGTATCATGAGGTACTGAGAAAAAGGTATATTCTTTTGCTTTAGGATAGAATGTTCTATATATATCTGTTAAATCTAATTGGTCCAAAGCTTCAATTAGTTTCATTGTGTCCCTGTTTAGTTTCTGTTTTCCTGATCGGTCCATTGAGGAAAGTGCAGTGTTGAAGTCCCCCACAATTATTGTGTTAGGTGCAATGTGTGCTTTGAGCTTTAATATAGTTTCATTTACGAAAGAGGGTGCCCTTGCATTTGGAGCATAGATGTTCAGGATTGAGAGTTCTTTTTGTTGTATTTTTCCTTTGACCAGCAAGAAGTGTCCCTCAGAGTCTCTTTTGATGACTTTGGGTTGAAAGTCAATTTTATCTGATATTAAAATGGCTACTCCAGCTTGTTTCCTGAGACCATTTGCTTGTAAAATTGTCTTCCAGCCTTTTACTCTAAGGTAATGTTTGTCTTTGACCCTGAGGTGTGTTTCCTGTAAGCAGCAAAATGTAGGGTCTTATTTATGTATCCAGTTAGTTAGTCTATGTCTTTTTATTGGGGCATTGAGTCCATTGATGTTAAGAGATATTAAGGAATAGTGATTGTTACTTCCTGTCATTTTTGATGTTATTTTTTAAATTTGATTGCTTAACTTCTTTTGGGTTTGATGAAAGGTTACTATCTTGTTTTTTCCAGGGTGAAGTTTCCCTCCTTGTATTGGTGTTTTCCTCCTATTATCCTTTGTAGGGCTGGGTTTGTGGATACATATTGGGTAAACTTGGTTTTGTCATGGAATATCTTAGTTTCTCCATCTACGGTGATTGAGAGTTTTGCTGGATATAGTAGTTTTGGCTGGCATTTGTGTTCTCTTAGAGTCTGCATGAGATCAGCCCAGGATCTTCTAGCCTTCATAGTCTCAGGTGAAAAGTCTGCTGTGATTCTGATAGGTCTTCCTTTATATGTTACTTGGCCTTTTTCTCTTACTGCCTTTAATATTCTTTATTTGTTTAGTACATTTGGTGTTTTGATTATTAAGTGACAGGAAGTATTTCTGTTCTGGTCCAGTCTGTTTGGAGTTCTGTAGGCTTCTTGTATATTCATGGGCATCTCTCTTTTTAGATTAAGGAAGTTTTCTTCCATAATTTTATTGAAGATATTTTCTGGCCCTTTAAGTTGTAAATCTTCACTCTCATCTATGCCTATAATCCTTAGGTTTGATCTTCTCATTGTGTCCTGGATTTCCTGGATATTTTGGGTTACAAGCTTTTTGCTTTTTGCATTTTCTTTAACTGTTGAGTCCATGGTTTCTATGGTGTCTTTAGCATCTGAGATTCTTCTATCTCTTGTATTCTGTTGTTGATATTTGCATCTCTGTCCCCTGATTTCTTCCCAAGGTTTTCTATCTCCAAAGTTGTCTCCCTTTAAGTTTTCTTAGTTGTTTCCACTTCTGATTTTAGATCCTGGATGGTTTTGCTTAGCTCCTGCACTTGCTTGTTTGTGCTTTCCTGTAATTCTTTAAGAGATTTTTTGTGTTTCCTCTTTCATGACCTCAGCCTGTTGGCCAAGGTTCTCCTGTATTTCTTTAAATGTTTTTTGTGTTTCCTCATTATTGGCTTTTGTATTCTCCTGGATTTCTTTCAATGATTTTTGTGTTTCCCTTGCAAGGGCTTCTAACTTTTGATCCATTTTCTCCTGAATTTCTTTAAGTATGTCCTTCATGTGTTCCTGTACCAGCATCATGACCAGTGATTTTAAATCCAAGTCTTGTTTTAGTGGTGTGATGGGGTATCCAGGACTTGCTGGTAAAGGAGAATTGGGTTCAGATGTTGCCATATTGCCTTGATTTCTGTTAGTGACGTTCCTGCGTTTGCCTTTTGCCATCTAGTTCTCACTGGTGTTAGTTGGTCTTGTCAATGCTGGACTCACCAGTGCAAGCTGCCCCTTCCCAGGTGGCCTCTGGTGCACAGCTTACCTCCTGCACTGCCTGGAGACAGGGTCCTGTTGCCCAGGCTGTTCAAACCCAGATGCAGACACCTGAAGGCTCCTGCTGGGCCCGCAATTCACTGGAGCACACCTACTTCTCCCCGCTGGCCACCTGGAAGTCCCTCTTCCTCTTTCAGGACCTGGAGATGTGGTGTTGCTGCCCAGGCTGATCTGGATCTGGAAGCAGAGAGGTCTGAGGGCTACTGCCAGAGGCCTCAGGACTGAAGCCTAAGCTCTGTGCCACAGGAATGAGCTGTGCTGTGAGCTCCCAGACTGCCTCTGGGTGCACACCAGGTCTCCCGCACTTCCTGGAGACCAGTGTTGTGGCCCAGGTTGTTCAGATCCCAAAGCAGGCACCTGAAGGCTCCCGCTGGGGCCTGCTGGATTCACAGGAGCACACTGACTTCTCCCAGCTGGCTGCCCGGAAGCCCCTCTTGCCTCTTTCAGGACCTAGAGATGTGATGTTGCTGCCCAGGCTGATCTGGATCCGGAAGCGGAGAGGTCTGAGGGCTACCGCCAGAGGCCTCAGGACTGAAGCCTAAGCTCTGTGCCACAGGAAGGACTACAATAAAAATTTTATATCTGTTCTTACTGGAAAAAGTTCATGCAGGATACTCGGCCCAAACAAATCCTTTATTAATGTCATCGTTGTGTCTACAATAGCAGGTTTTAAAGCTAAGATAGAAAATTTAGGTCATTGTAACTGACTATTTTCAAGACTCTTAGTCTTTGTGTAAATATAGTATTTTGGGTGGCTTGGTTATTTATACATTTTAGGCATCAGGCTAAGCATTCCAAACTGTGTCCAACTCAAAAATCAGTTTCCACTGTATTGCCTGAAGTCTATATTAAAGTGACTATAAGGTTACATGTGTATGGCTTGGGAGAAAATGGTATAAAAATGGGCAACATATCCACAGGTAACAGAGGAGCCAATGAAGAAGTGATATACATAAAAAGGATTTTTTTCCCAAAGCCTTTAACTCCCAAAATGCACTGGTATATTCTCAGGTAGAACTAGTTGTCTGAAATACTTCTGATGAATACTATAAATCTGAATCCATTTACAAATAGGTCTGAATGAGGCCCTTAATCTGATTTACTTCATTTCCTGAAAACTGGAGTGTCAAAAGCACAAGGGTTTTGCTAAAGCAACGTTGATATAATTAGTCTCTGTCTTTCTCTATTAGTATCTACTGTCTTAGGGTTTTACTGATGTGAAGAGACACCATAAACAAGTCAGCAATTATGAAGGAAAACATTTAATTGCAACTGGCTTTCAGTTTCAGTGGTTCGTCCATTATCATCATGGCTGGAAGCATGGCAGCACACAGGCAGACACAGTGCTAGAGGAAGTGAAAGTTCTACCTCTTGATTCAAAGGCAACAGAGAGACTCTGTGCCACAGTGGACATAGCCTGAGCATAGGACACTTCAAAGTCCACCCCCACAATGATATGCTTCCTCCAACAAGGCCACACCTACTCCTAAACCACACCTCCTAATAGTGCCCATCCCTTAGGGTTCAACATTCAAACACATGAGTCTACGGGAGCCATATCTAACCTTTTCATTTCTAGATAACAGTATGTACTTCTAGATAATATTATGTTAGGGTTAGAAAGCAGTGTGTTTATTTGCAGTTTTCTGCAATGACTTTCTTCTTATAATGACTTCAAGTTGCAAAGTTTTCCATTTTAACTTCTAAGAAATCTTCAATTTATACAAAATTATGTGGTTAAAGTTTTGTCAGTATGACATTAAAGACACAAGTTATGTAGTGATTTGTCAACCATGATACTGTGTTTGAGTTTGGAAACAGTACTCTCTTGAACTGTTTCTTATAATTGGTTGTGATGTTTACCTGGAGCCAGATATGAATTTCATTTCAGTATTAAAGAAATGTGATTGCATAGAAGTATATTAATCTGCTGTCTGTTGTCAATTATACAACACTACAGTCTGGATAAATTAAAGAGAAAAAAAAATATCTAAGACAATCCTTTTCTGTATCCAATAATGGCCTTCTTGCTGGCAGTGTCCAAAGCTGAAGTAAGCATCATTGATCCTAAGTCTGAAAGCATAAATGGGTATGAAGGGCTTCTTTGCCCTCTGCTTCTTATAAAGCCATCAGATTTCAGTCATCTAATCTAATGCCCTTATTTAGTGCAAAAAAAAGCTCTTTAAGATCTCACCTCTGAACACCATAGATAAAAGTCGCACGTCTTTAAACAGCACAATTGAACTTAAAATTTAACACATTTAGTCTTAATAGGTGGTTGGAGAGATGGCTCAACAGTTGAGAGCACTGGCTGCTCTTCCAGGGGTCCTGAGTTCAGATTCCGGCAACCACAACCATCTGTGATGGGATCTGATGCCCTCTTCTGGTGTGTCTGAAGACAGCTACAGTGTACACATAGAGAATAAATAAGTAAATCTTTAAAAAAAGTCTTGATAGGTGTACTCAGGCCATATCCAAAGCACAGCCTTGTATCATGGACCATATCTTTAATGCAATGTCAGGAATCAGAAGCTGGAGAATCACATGTTCAAGGTCAACCTGGGCTATAAGGGAGTTCTAGGAAAGGCTGAACAGGTTAGCTGTTTTCAAACTATGAAGCAACGTAGCTTCAAACTTTACTTTTAGTGGCATTTCTAATATGCTTACCTGACTGTCAAAAAAGTTAGATTTTTATCAACAGACAAGTAAAGGCAGTCGTATGACATGCTATATCAAGTTTTGTAGATGATTTATCCAATTCAATTTGCTTGAAAGGCTTCTAAAAGAGGGATGATAGATTTCAGAAGAATGGAAAAACTGGACAATGATAAATGACAACGTGCTTCTATCTTGTTTCAATCTATACTAACTCTCAATTATATTTCAATAGAAGAAAGATAAAATACATAAAACTCAAGCCTCCTCATTCAGCACATATATTACCTTATTTTAATACAACCAGAACAATATTACATACTTTGACATACACATCCTGATTTTCACCTTATCTTCAGTAATATTACACTTATCAATCAAATGAAGGACAATTTGAGCAGTTCTCCAGATACATGTATTATAAACGCTAAATGAGTATTTTAAATATGTGATTTGAAAGAGTGAGATTCATCTCTTTTGGCAGAGTATTTGTCTGATGTGCATGCTCACATAAGCGTGAACACACACACACACACACACACACACACAGATGAAGAGGCCATATAAACAAGAAAAGGTAGGAGAAAAAACAAGAAAGGGTAGGAAAAATAATTATTTATGCTATAATCTCAATAAATTAAAATATTAAAACAAATACAAAAATAAAAATAAAAAATAAAGACCACCCAACATTAAAGAAAGAAACATGAATACTTGCCTAAAATCTTAGTATGATCAGGTAGATGATTGGGATTCAGATGTTCAATGTCATCGTCAAGATCATCATATAGCACGTTTGAGGCCAGCCTCTCTCTCTTTCCCCCCCCCTCTCTCTCTCTCTCTCTGTGTGTGTGTGTGTGTGTGTGAGAGAGAGAGAGAGAGAGAGAGAGAGATGTATGTTTATGTGAGTGTTTGAAATGTGAGTGAGTGTTTGAAATGTGAGAAGTAGTCTTTTTACTTTTTCTCAAAACACTACCAGAGAACTGGATATACTGTCATGAAAAACAAAATATAATTTATTTGGAAACTGAGATATACATCAGAGAAAAGATACCATCTCACATATTGACTCTTTATGGTGATTGTGATAGAACTGTAGAAATGTAAGACTAGTGATTTTTATTTTAAAAGACTTTTCAGTTTTGCTCTTTTGATTTTATTTTTTTTTACAACTATTGAATTCAGTCATTTTTCAGCATAATATTTGCTAGATTTATAATCTACATCCATGCAAAACATCTAAGTGACTTTCTTTCAATGAATATTTAGATCATGTGATTTGGTATTGTTTTCCTGATTAGAATCCATGCTTTGTGAGAAAATATTAATTCACTGAGGTGAATGCTTCTCAAAATCTGTAGGTTCTTCTAAGACTTTTCAGGTAAGATTGGCCTCTGACTACATTGGTCTAATCTCTTACAATCATTAATTCATCACATTTTTTAATGGAAGAAGACTGATGAAATGTCTCACACATAGAAACCATGCAAGTTAGCAAGAATGAACTGTTAATTCCTTTAACATGTAACTCCTTTCTGAAACTGGGGTTCTTCAAAATGAAGAGGCCTGCTTAGAGCAATTTTTCATTCATTCATTCATTAATTAATTCATTATTTTTTTTACTGCTCTTGGATTCTTGTTTGTCTTAAAAATAAAACAATGTACCGATCTGGATATTATATTTTGGAGAGTGATATGCCATTTCACAGTACTTCCTTGATATGCATTGACAACGTTTTAGCGTCTTCAGTCCTGTTCATCTGACAAAGTTGTTTGAGAATTTCTCAAATCAGAAGCTTCTTTGTTCTTGTGTCAGAATTCTTTCAGAAGCTATAATTCTGAATTTGCACATTTCTTTTGTTGTCAGGAAAAGTTAGAAAACTGTATCTAAATTGTCTCATTTCGTTTCTTCTGCATGTTCATTCAATTTTAGAAATGTATGCATCATGTGTTTTGTCTGTTATTTTTTTCTGAGAAATTTGAACAAAAAATTTAGTTTGCATTGGAAAAGTTAAAGTTATATAATAAAACATATTTTGAGAACTATAAGATAAAATCACATTACATAGAAAAGTCTCAATATTTTCTTTATTCTTTTCAGGTTTAAACACCATAAACTGGTATAATTGTTCATGTATTGTTAGGGAGGCATGTCATGGGGACTTCATGGCTACAGCATCCTTGTCATTATGTAGAAGTGACAACCTCAAAGCAGATATCCTGGTTCCCTGGCTATCACAATCTTTGCTCCATTTCCCCCCACAATGTTCCTTGAGCCTTAGGTTCAGGAATTGTGTTGTAGACATACACATGGGGATAATAACTCTACAGTCAGTTGATCTCTGCATGTTGACTACATGTGGCTTTCTCTAATGGTGGCTATAGAAAAATGAAGTTTCCAGTTAGGGGTGATTACAAAGATAATCCTTATCTGTGTATATAAGGATTGTTATTTATAATGTAGTTGAGATTTTTGCTGGCTTAACTCTCTAATCAGCATTCAGTAATCTAGGATCAGTGGCATTACCAGCCAGGGGTAGTTCAGCAGGTTTGCAAGCCTGTCTTGCATATCTGTTAGGAGTCATGACTTACCTATTCTTATATTCTTGATACCATTTCTGGCATCATGTGTGGTTCCTATCCCTTGGAGTAGATCTAATTCACCTTCTGCCTCAGAGTGATTGATTACTCCCTTATATTTGTGTCACTATTGGAGTAGTGAACATATCTTATACAACAGTCATACCTATAACTCACAGAGTTTATAGCTAGTTAAAGTTGATTATCATTTTTTAAGTCCCATAGTCAGTGTAGCACTATTTACAAATTTGAATATTGCTTAGTAGAGGTGAATCTGCCAGTCAAATATCAGATATATTTGTTCATGTTTTCTATCATAAGGTAGTAGTATCTTCAGCAGTATGGTTTTCTTTCAAGATTATGAATGTAAACCAGTATTACTAAAAATAACAGTTTTTGAAGGTCTGAAAGACCTGTTTGGCCAATGACCCATAACATATTGTAAACAATAATCAATAGATCACGCAACCTATAACCTAGAAGATTCTTCTTGAAGAGAAGGGTAATTAACATGGAAATACAAAACTGGGAAACATGTGGAGTAAAAGACTTCGGAATGCTCACCCTACATGGGATATTTTTAATCATAGCCCGCTATACCCCATAATGGCTCAGAAATCGATTTAGATGAAGGGGTGGCATGATTGTAAGAGCCAGAGGTGGCAGATTATTTTAAGGAGACAGTATTTAGCAGACACAAATAGGATTGATGCACATGTGAAATACCAGGATTGAAAAACTTGCTTAAGCCAAGAAAAATCCCAGCAGAGATGGCACACAGCCAAGTTCCTAGGGAAGAAGGAACCCAAATTATAGCTGCTGGGAGACAGAAAATCAGTTTTCTCCAATAGAGTGATACTTAGTGTACCAACAAAACTACAGCCCAGTCCCAGGTTCGGAAAAAGCTGGTCACCTCAAATTAGAGTCTAATACCTTTTAGTAGTTTTTTCCTTTTTTCCTTTTTGTGTCTTTTATAAGAGATAAAAAGTACATTAATTCAGGGAAGGAAAAGGGAAGGAATTGAAAGAATTCAGATAATGTGATAGAATGTGTAAAAAGTATACTCCCAGAAATTCTCAAAGAATAAATCTAAAGAAAGAACAACAACCCGCCCTTTGCTTTAAGACCCTAACTCATCCAGTCATAGGACTGAGCACAGGGTCCCCCTTGGAGGAGTCAGGGGATGGACAGAAGGAACTGAAGGGGATTTCTGAAGTACTATTAAATGTAATCTTTCATACAAATATCATCCCTCATTGTCAGCCTGACTTAGTGGAGTGAGCACATCATAAACATTAATAATATGACATGTTCACATCATAATCATCAAATATACATGATTTTATTTATTTTACTTTTAGTTTTGTTCCTGGGTTTTGAGCAATGTATAAGATTATAAGTATATGCTAATATTGTATAACAGAATAATTTGAGGGCCTGACACATATAATTATCACTACTTCCCCACACTCCATTTACCAAATATAATCTTCATAACCCCCAAACTTAACTCACTATTCTGACCCTTTCCACAGCGTTATATTCATGGAATTCTAGAATATATAGGACTTTTATTAATGTCGTGTATATGTTTGTGTGTGTCTGTGTGTGCATGTGTGTATTTCTGTGAGCATATGTATATGCATGTGTGTGAGAAGTGTGTATGTCTCTATGTGTCTGTATGTAAATTGGTGTATGTCTGTTTCTTTGTGTGACTGTTCATGTGTGTGTTTGTGTATACATGTGTGTGTATGTACATGGCTGTGTGTTTGTGTGTGCATGCATGCATGTCTGTGTCTCTGTATGTTTGTGTGCACATTTGTGTATAAGTGAGTATCTGTGCATTTCTGTGTGTTTGTATGTAAATTTGTGTGTGTGTGTGTGTGTGTTATATACATGGGAGTGCTCATGAAATTGTGTACATGTGGAAATCATATGCCAAAATTGTAGAGCTGATTTTCCGTTCCAATTTTGTCATGGGTCCTATCCATCAAACTCAAGGCTTTATGCTGCACATCAAGGTCAAGCATCTTCTAAATCACCATACCAGCCTTATTTTTACTTATTTATTAAGATTCCCTCCTTCCACTTAGTAATGAGCACTTAAAGGCAGTCTCCAGATTTTTTTGACTCATACAATGTTAAATAATATGTCTTTGCCTGGATTTAGTATAGTAAACTAGAAATCTATAGAATCTCTTTTTGTATCCATGTTTTGACAGATAGGACCTAGGGTAGAGTTATTATGCTTTAAAGGTAACTTACAGGTATATCCTGATGCCATGAAATTCTTTATTTTTATATTATAAAAATATATATCATAAAATATTCACAGCCTGAATACACATGGGAATTTAATGTAGTAGAAAGTTTAAATTTCTCTAAAATATTATAAATTAGCCTGCTTTTGTTTTACATGTTAATGCTTTTAATACCTTCTTTTCATACTGCAATAAGCATATATTACAAAATTATGAAGAGTTTATACATGCATGGAAATTTAATGTAGTGGAAAGAGCTCAAAGTTCTGTGTAATATTTGAAGATAACCTGTTATTTTAATTTGATGCCTTTACTTTCTTTATTTTTCAAAGTGAACTAAAAATAATCATAAAATATATATGCTAGGCATGCATAGACATTTAATGTAGTGGAAAGAACTCAAGGTTCTGTGCAATATGAAAATGAACCAGAATTATACAGATAGATACTAATATTTTCTGTCCTTAATTTGCCCACAGAAACAGCAATGTCACTTAATTTCTTGAAATACATTATAGTATGCTTAATTCCATATTGTTCTAAGCACTATGTAAATAGTCATAATGACATATGGCAACATACGCCTTGTTTTTTTTTTCCAAATTTCAAATTTTCAGTACACTTAAAATGTTGAACAAATAATATTTTTAAATAAATGCCTTATAAGTAGCAAAACATCATTGCACATGTGAAGCTGACTTTTTTTTATATTTTCATTCTAAGTCAATGTTTAATCATACATGACCATTGCACATATACTTTATTTATATTAGATCCATATGGGTATGATGCATCCTTAGATTAAAGAAAATGAGCATGTGATATCATATTTCATATATAAACGAATCATGCAACATTAGAAATATGATTTCCTGTATTTAAGACAAAAAGTCCTCACTTCATTTGTTAACTCCAAACCTTCTGTGCTGGTGTGAGCTCTCAGAGGTGTTTTCTGTTTTGTAGCTTGTGCTTATTTAGTTGTTTTTGTTTGTTTGTTTTCATGAAAACTGGAGAGTGACTATTACCTTTTTATTTTTTAAATCAGTGAAATGTTACATATGTCCTTAGGCTTACAGAACAGTGGTGGAGGTGATGTAAGCTATTGGAACTTTAAAATACAAGTAAAGATAGATGAATGATTGATATCTGACAGATAGATAGATAGATACATAGATACATAGATACATAGATACATAGATAAATAGATACATAGATACATAGATAGATACAAAGAGGATAGATAGATGATGAATGGACAGATAGATACTAAATAGATAGATGATACATACATATACACATACATACATATATACATATATACACGATAGCTATGCAGATAGATGAAAGATGATAGATAGAAAGATAGATTATAGACAGACACAAAGTAATCTAATATGATCATGAGGCCTATCAGTGACTTTATTATGATTTTTCACAATAAATATATTTTTCTATGGCTTCAAGAAATAATTAAATATCATCTTTAGTCAATTGTTGAAATTTGAGGACTTTTCAATTTTAGCTTCTCATGTAACAGAATAGAATTATCTATACATCCCAAAACATTCAGTCTATAATTACATTAGAATAATTATCTAACCTGTGGATTTTACTGTTGGTGTGTTTTTTTATTGTCTCATATATTTATATCATATAATAAATTTTGACAGTTTAAAAGTAACAGTTGCGTGTGAAGGAAAGCTAAGGAACATTTGGCCTCATTCAATCATTATTGCACTCAACTATACTGAAAACACAGACGATGGTGGAGACAACTTCAAAATACATATTAACTGAGGCTGAGTAAAACATGGATTCAGTGTTTTCCTGATGATACTCTAATTCACAGTTTTCAGTGGTCCCACAGTTTTACACCAATCATTATAACACTTCCCTCCAGCATCCCATCAACCTTATGTATGCTGTCAAAACACTTTGATACAGGTTTTTTGATATCCTTTTCTGTTTCTATTTCATTTAACATTTAAATAAGTTTAAAACGTTTTACATCTAGATAATTACTCTCTTGTAAGTGAAACTAGATTTCCAAAAGTTATTTTCATTTGACATTTAAAGAAAAAGCTCCATTTCGTGGAAACCTACAATAAGTATGTCAAAGATACTGTAAGTCAAGAATTGTTTCTTTAATTTGGCAGCTGATTTTATCACGTCATTTCAACAATGAAACCATGAAAGTGGTTTACAAAATTACATTTACAATGAGGCATGTGGAATTTTATTATACGTAGGACTCTATTAAAAACTCACGTCTTCAGATGGTTTCTAACTTATAACTCTTAAGAACTGAAAAACGAGTGAACCATTAAATAAAGAACATACACAGGCTGGGCCTAGGCCTCCCCACACATATGTAGCAGATGTGCAACTGGTTCTTCCTTCATGCGGGTCTGGAACAACCGGAGCAGAACCTATCCCAAAAGCTGTTGCCTGTTTGTGGGATACGTTCTTCTAGCTGGGCAGTTTTGTATGGTCTCAGTGGGAGAAGATGCTCTTTGCCTTACCAGTGTCCAGAGATATTCATAGAGGGGTACCTGCTCACAGGAGAAGAGGAGTGAGGGATGGAAGGAAGGAATGTGGGAGGTGTAACAGGACAGGGCACAGTGAGCTGAATGTAAAGTGAATAAGTAAGAATAACAAAGAAAAAATAGCAAACGAGTCATCATATCTTTTCAATTGCATTTCCCTGTATTTCTTTGTTATAGCTATTTGAACATTTTTACTTTTTCCAAAAGAAAAATCAGGAGGGGAGTAATTACTTCATGGTAACTGATAGTAAGTATATCTAGATTTTGAAAATTATTTTAAAATAATTTCACTCTTAAATAAACTAAAAGTTACTGATGCCAATAACGTTTACTTTATATTATTTACTTTCTTTCTCTAAAACAAAGTATTAACCTTCAAAAAGTTTTAGGCTTTTAAAATGATGTTTCTTTTCTCTTATGGGATTTTTAAGAAGTAAAAAGTTTGTTTATCCTCAATAATCAAGTTTAATTGTTTACTCTAAATGAAATGTAATATACTGGTATTTCATTGTTTTCCCATTAGACCCTTTATATAAGTTTTATATTACATATTTTGATAATGTCTTATATGCTTGTACTTTATATCCATAGCATGCTAATCATTATCAAAAGTGTTCTGTGGGGAAGACTAAAATCTGATTAATTTGTGCAATGACAAGAAAAGCTTTCCATTCTTTTCTTCACAGAAATACAGAATGTTTGTGAAATTACATTTAACACAAACCATTGAAACTATTTTATTTAATGATATTTAAAAAATGTCTTAAAGACTTAGCCATTCCATATGCATGTCTGAAATGTCTCTAATGTTCTATCTAAAACTCTGTCATAGATAATCAAAAATTATGAAGTTTCGTAATAAGACAAATAAATAAATAATAGAATGAAGATCAGTAATAATTTAGTTTTCTGAAAATGTACCTAATAATAGAACAAATTGAATTATTAGTAGGGCAAGGTGATTCATTCTTGTAGTCAAAGTTATCAATAAAATAAGGTAAAGGATTGCCATGAGACAAGGTTAGTTTGGGTTAGTGCTCAGTCTTGTCTCAAAAATAATTAATTAATTATATTTTTTAAGTTATTGTTTTACATTTATATTGTTTTCTTGAGAACATGATTCATTGTCATTTAACAATTATAGCTTCTTTCTTGCCAAATGTTAACTCATACATCTACAAAGTTTGAAGTTTCTTTTAATGTTTGAGTTTGTGAAGAGTTGCTTGCTAAATTCCCATGAGTGATGCATTATTAAGATAGAACCTTAGCTCTCGAAGGGTAAGTAAAACATGAAATGCTATAGATTATAGTTTTAATGGATACATCTTTAATTATTCATTAATATGATAAAATTCAGCATTTCCCTCTTAAAATCACAGACTAACTGAACATGAAGAACTCTCCCAGCAGGGTTCAGTTCAATTCCCTCAAATGTTTTATCAATGCAAAAGTAATAAAATGGTGTTGATCAGATTATAAGGTTTCCTAATTAACAGAATGTTATCAAGTGTGAATTAATTCTTGCAGTCATCTTGTATTTTGATTTTAAAAAGAAAGATTTAGTTAAAGTAGAATCCAGAGCTAAGTGTATTCAGGCAGACTCCAGCCAGATTCCAGTGGAAAAAGAGTTTGTGGATTTTACTTACCTAATTTTTATAATATAGTTTTGTTAATGTAAGCCTAAAAGTCTATCATTTTTCCTCAGCATAACCCGATTACTAATGAAATAGTATTAGATTACTATCTTCACATTTATTATTGAGAAAATACTTTAGTTTTATATTTATTAATTAACATGTTCACTTAGAGAATTTGATAAATTTGAGCAGTTTAAAACACAATTAAATAAGTCACACATTTTATAATACTGATTTGACCATTTCTTGAAATTATTTTAATTAAAAACTTCCTTAATATTAATGTTGATTTTTTAATCTTGTGACTTTGCTGAATTGATTTATCAGTTTCAATCTTTTTTTTTAGAGTTAAACATATTTTCATACAATACTGAAACAGTGACAATTTGACTTCTACTTTTCCGGTATGAAGGACACTTATTCCTTTCTATTGTCTGATAATTGTCTAATATGGAAGGTAAAAGAGATGACAAAAAATAGCACCTTTGTTTTTTAATAGGTAACTGTCTTTGTTACTCTTCTATTTCTGTGATAAAATACCAGGACAAAGAGAACTTAACTGTTGATTTGACAGCATACACTTTCAGATGCTTAAAGCCCATGACTATCATGGCTGGGAGTTTGCTAGCTGCCAGACAGGCATGGCCCTGGAGCAGTAGCTGAGAGTTTATTTCATAATCTACAAGCACTAGGCAGAGAAAGTTAAGTGGGGGTGCCATGAAATTTTGAAACGTCCATGACCACTCACAACTCCAACAAGGCTACACTTCTGAATCCTTTGTAAATAGTACCAGCAACTGGGAATCAAGCATTCAAATATGGGTGCTATTCTCATTCAAATTAGTACAAGCATTAAGTAGAATACTTGTAAATTTCTCTCTTTAAGGATGAAATTTAAAATTCTCTCTAGCCATGTTCTGTGTAGTGTTGATGGATTTTCTTCTATAATCCATGTTTTCACAACTTCTATCAAGAAAGAAATTAGAGTTTACCAAATATTTTGGGCATCTATCGAAATTACCTTCCGTTCAGTGAATATTATTTATGAAACTTATGGATTTATCTTTGGTATGGATACCAGTTGATCATAGTAATTGATTTTCATATTGTACTATTAGACTTGGTTTGCTAATATATTGTTGACAAATTTTTGTATTTGTGGTCATTTGGGATACTGCACTACATATTTCTATTTTTCCTGCATTTTTTTTTTTTTTGGCAACGTGACACAGGGGATAGAAAATGAATTGAGAGAATACCTACTTCAATTTTACTTAATTTATGATTGATTTGGGAGTACCCAGCCTACCAGAAGAATGCATCAGACTTGCTTGACTGATGATTGATGTGGGAGGACCCAGCCCCCCCTGGCATGCTGCTACCATAGGTTCCCATCTTGGATGGTATGAGAATAGAGTCTGATCAAGCCATGGAGAACAAGGCAGTTAGTAGCATTCTTCTATGGCCTCTGCTTCATGGCCTTGAATTCCTTCCTTGGTTTTACTCCATAATGGTCTTTAATCTATGAGATATAATGAACATTTTCCTCCCTTACATATTTTATTCGAGGTCTTTACAATGCCAATAAAAAGCCAAACTAAGACATTGTTATTTTCCTTTGTAGTGATGATATTAGGATATCTTTATCTCATAGAATGGTCAAAAGAATCCCTTCCTTCTTAACTATATACAACAATTATAAGCAAAATAATATCAGGCATTTTTCAAATGCTTGGTAGAATAGAGTGCTGCAGCCATCTGGTATCTATTTATGGATATCTATTTATGACTGAGTCTGTCAGATTGCTCATTAGTATTCTTTTGAAATGTTCTACACCTTTCATTATCCATTTTGGAAAGGTAGGCAATATTTGTCCATTTTTTTCTAGATTAAATACCAATAGCACTTCATATAGATATAGAACTATAAAAGAATTCTGGAATTGTATGAATAAAAAGACCACAAAGAAGTAACCAACTGAACTAATAATTACCACAAAAGATAAAAGGAAATAGTCTTCAACCAGACATAAATGTATACTGAAACATTTACTATTCATTTATATTTACTTATTTTATGTGTAGGGAGTAAATATTTCAGTACACATCTATTAGAGATTCCCATATGAGCGCAAGGGCTGGGACACAAGTTCTCAAAGCAACTATGCCTGTGGTGTTTGAGCTATAATCAACTTTCAATAAGAGTGTTAAGAGCACACATTGAAGATGTGACCTCTTAACAGCCCTCTTTCTTTTCCTTTTTTAATGATAGTATCTCATATTTTCTCTAAATGAACTGCAACAAATTATTTAAATCAATCTTGCTTAGATGTAGTAGCAATCCTTTCAGTGTCTTACGTTTGAGGAGATAAAAAAGGCATCTACTAGCTCCATTAGATAATATTGAAATTTTGTAATCAAAACCATATAGTGCTGGCATAAAATTAGGCACATAAACCTAGAAGAAGCCAAATACTTTTACAGTGTATTTTAGTAAAATTAGTAACATTAGTAAAAATCAGAAAAAAATTGCTGAGCTAGCACCCTGAAGAAAGACAACATTTTCAATCAATGGTATAGGGAACACTATATACCAGTATGCAGGATTATAAACCTAGAATCTTACCTCCAAAAAACAAAGAAAATTTTTTAAAATGAATTTTAAAATGTAACATAAGAGCTAAAATTTGAAATCAACTGGAATAAATTATAAAACTTTATTTAGACAAGGCTTTTCTTGGGAAACTTTAAAAATAATGAAAAGGAAGAAATTCCCTAAACCAAAAATCCATATCAAACAAGAACAAAACAGAAAAAATAGCACTAGATAAGCAAATTGTTTTCTCATTAAAAAGGTAACAGTCAACATGGTAAAGAAAATACATACAGAACAGGAAAATATTTGAAACCATAGATGGGAAAAGGGGATAGTATTCCAAAAATTTTAAGAGAGAAAACAACACAATTAAAATGAGCAGTTGATATAAATAGGAATTTATTAATAAATGTAAAAGACTGATTAAAAATATTCAGTATCACCAATATCATAATATTAAAAATCAAAATCATAAAGAGAAATTCAATTAGAATTTCTACTGTCTAAATGGGAAAGGACTGACTATAGAGAGTTCGATCAATGATTAAGACAACTGGCTACTCTTTCAGAGGACTGGGTTTGGCCCTTGGCACCCACAATGTGGCTCAAATCATCTGTCACCTCAGTTCCATGGGCTGTTCTCTTCTGATCATTATGTTCATGCACATATATACACACAAAATACAGGCAAAACACTCACTCATAAAATAATTCTATCTTTAAAAGGGTATGTAAAAGCTACAATAATTCATTCTGTTATTGGTTATATATTGTCACTATTATGGAAAACAGTATTTTCTTTCAAAATTAAAAATAAAATGGGCATATATTTTGTATACTGGGTACATAGTTACAGGAAGTGAAACTATTATATTGGAAAGATATCAGCACACTGATGTTCATGATAGCACTTATCAGAGTAGCTAACCAATAGCAACGATCCAACATCTACACACTGGCAAAAAAATAAAGTGGCGTGGTACTAAGATATAAAAATAATATTCTGCCACTACAAATAATGGAATTTCTAACATTTTTATCAATGTTTCACTTGAGATTATTTTAACATGAAAGATACAGACACACAAAAGACAAAGTGTGTTCACATGTGAAATGGATATGTTTGCTACTCCAGAACTTGAGTGTATAGAATAGAAGGGGGCAGAGGCTGAGTAAACTAGAATAAGTATTGCAATAGGTTGATATTACACACTATGTAGGGCTAAGAATAGAGATATAGGTTAGAATGTTTTACTGCACAGTGAAATGGTTATGAAATAATAATCTATGGCTTATTTCCAAAGAAAATTATAAGAACTAGGACAAAGAAGTTTGATTAGGTTTAACACAAATAAGTAACTATGATAATAGATGTCCTTACTTGGATTTGAATATTATATGATATACACAATTAAGAAAGCATTATTGTAGATTCATCTTTAAGTGTGTAGTTTTCTCATGTGTCCACTAAATAGGTCAGGAACCTTGGGTTTTTACTTCTGTAAACTGATCAAAATTTTTCTCAATTAGAATTGGTAATTAATAAATTTGATCTCAATCATTCAGGACTCTCCAAATAGTTTTATATGACCATAATATATGGGAAAGTTACCATTTTGAAAATATTCAGTTTTAGTATTTTCATAGTCATCTAGAAAGTAGAACAAAGCTATCTAAATTTTGGCAATACATAACTTGTTATAGCTGAGTAGTTGAACGCTATACCAGTCTTTCAACTCTTAAAATCTGTATTAGTTCAGTTCTGCAGTTAAACACACTCCCTTTTACTGTATGCAAAATGTAGCCTTTCTTCAAGAGACATAAGACCCTACCTACCATGTCCCAGTTCCTTTTATGCTAAATGCAACCTCTCTACCCACCCACATCTTCCATATCCTTCTTCAGGTTCAAGTTTGCTGTATCTACCTGATATTCCCCATCTACACACTCTCTCCAACTTGCTAGATCTACCTCAGGGTCAGCATCCAGTGCTCCTGTGTTAGTTTGGCCACCGCTGTCTGAGCTACTCCTAACATCTAGGCCTTCATTAGAAGTTTCTCTAATGAAGGCTTAATACTAATCCCATGGTGCAGGGTTGTCTGATACCAAATCCAATCTTTCCACACAGCCAGATTTACTCCACACAGTGGTTTGGACCATGAGGCACATCCTGTAACCATACATCTGTGTATGAAACTTCATTGTAAACAAGCCATTTTCAACTGCCAGGCCCCACCTGTCCACACATCCTCTCTTTTGCTCCAACATCCTTTTTCTATATTAGACTTAGAACTCACAAAAGAAGTTTACATGACAAGATCTTATCACAAAAACACAGTCTAAAAGATTAAGGCATTATCTTCTCTCTAAATTCTATCAGTCCAGTAGAAAATGTTTGCCAATGACAATTACCTACATTAGTGCCAGGACACAGAATTTACAAGAACCATAAGTTTTACCAGAGACTTCAAGGAGTTTGAAAAAGACACAAAAAATAGCTGAGTGAAACCAAATAAAAATAACTTAAGGAGTATATCACATAGACTTTGAAGCTAACCTTCAAGGTTTATTTGTTTGTTTATTGGTTTGTTTGTTTGGTCTTTTTATTGGGAGGGGGGAGTAATATGGGCCAGATCATTTGTTCTCTTTAAATCTTCTTTTCTTAGTATGTTTTCCTGATATGTTAAGAAATAACAGCTCTTGCCTCATAAGGGTATCATGTAGAATAAATGCATGAAGGTACAATAAATTCTTTGGAAATGTTAGCCACTGGTAACAGTATTACTTAGTTTATAGAAAGAGGAAGGCAGGTGTTCTATACTAACCAAATGCTGAAAATTCCCTACAAGTTTTCTTCTGTTCATGAATCCCCACTGGCTTCTTTCCTTCTCCTCCCCCTTTTTCCTCTCCCTCTCATTTTGGTATTTGAAAGACTAAAATTAAAGTAGTTTAAGAATGTTACCAAATTAAATTTACATTTTAAAGTTAAAGAAAAAAAAGATAAACAGGAATGGTTAAGACCACACAGGACATGAGGATGAAATTCAAAAGGAGATAGATAGAAATATTGTCAAGGTTTCAACTAAACTGAAGACTAAAAGCTCATCTATAAAATGCAAAGAGAAACCATGCAATTACAAGGAAACAAGCAGAGAGAAGGTAGGGGATCAGGACTCAAAGATAACTTAAAGGATCTAAGTCAAATAAGCAAGGATATAAAAAAACTAAAATAAAGGAAATAAATGAACACCCAGAAAATGAAGGACACTGAAAAAAGCCAAAAACCTCAAAATATAACCTCTGTATTCAGATGATAGCAAGAAGCTCATGGCAATGGCATAAACCAGATCTTCAACAAAATCGTCGTAGAAAACTTCTGCAAACTAAGGAACAATACACATAAACAAGTAAAAAAATCACACAGAAAGCCAAATAGATCAGACCATTAAAAAATGCTCACATCATATCATAGTTAAAATATGTTAGGTGTACATAACAAAGGAAATATATTGAAAGCTATAGAACAGAAACACACAAGTCACATTTAAAGGAAGACCAATTAAAATAATAGGTATTTGCTTAATACAAACTTTGAAAGCCAAAAATATATTACAGGTCCTAAGAGACCATAAAACCTACCTTGACTAATATACCCAGGACAATTAACAGTCACATTTGAAGGATGAATATCGTATGATATTAATACCTTAAAATTTCATTAAATAAATCAAACCAAAATGAAATATTGAAATCAATATCTCATGTTGTATAAAGGAAGAATCATTCCAGCATTTGTTTTATATTATCTTTTAAGCACATTTATATAGCAAATAAATTCATGAGATAAAAAAAAATACTATCTCCTCCGGGCACCAATCTCATAATCTGTACAACAATAAAGATTGCAATTGGCTACTGCAAAACATAAAAAGAGAAAAGAATGGAAGAAGGAAGCAGAGCAGAGAAACTGTGTAAAGAAATATGAAGCGATAATTATTAACACACAAAGTACCATTGAGAACAAAAATGGCAACACTAAGTCCCCCCCAAAATAGTAATCTTCAATATCAACGTCCTCAATTCTCCAATCAAAAGAAATAGACTGTTGAATCATATCAGGAAATGATATGCATATATCTGTTGACTACAACAAGTACATCATAGTTTGAAAGGCAGTTATTGATTTGGTGTGAATACAAAACTAAAAGTACTCCAAGCACAAGAGTCTAGGAAGGAAGCAGGCACCTCTATGCTGATCTCTGACAAAACAGACTTTAAACTAAAGCGAGAAGAGAAAAAGTTGACAAAGCTAACTTTATTTTACCAGGAAAAAGACAATAGACTAAACCTATAGTGAGCCCAATTTTATTATGCAAGCAAGCAACAAACAAACAAAAAAACCTACTCTGAATAGTATAAATTTATAAGTAGTATGTGATACCACTGAGCAATGTGCCATTTTCTCTAATAGTTTATCTGGAAAAGAAATAAGCAGAGAAACATCAGAATTTAGTGACATCATACCTCTATGGTTTAACAGATGTATACAGGATGAATCACCAAACATCAGAAAATATATAGTTTGTCTTAGTCAGGGTTTCTATTTCTGCACAAGCATCACGACCAAGAAGTAAGTTGGGGAGGAAAGGGTTTATTCAGCTTACATTTCCACACTGCTGTTGTTCGCCAAAGGAAGTCAGGACTGGAACTCAAGCAGGTCAGGAAGCAGGAGCTGATGCAGAGGCCATGGAGGGATGTTACTTACTGGCTTGCTTCCCATGGCTTTTCGATAGATCCCAAGACCACCAGCACAGGGATGGCACCACCCACAAAGGGCTAGGCCCTCCCACCTTGATCACAAGCTGAGAAAATATCCCACAGCTGGATCTCATGGAGGCATTTTCTCAAATGAAGCTCCTTTCTCTGTAATAACTCCAGCCTGTGTCAAGTTAACACTCAAAACCAGCCAGTACACAGCCTATCAGCATCACAGAGATGCTTTTTATAAAATAGACCACAGCCTAGGACATTAAAACAAATATTTGCAATGCAAAAATAATTGAAGTAACTAAAGTATCCTTTCTGACAACAGTACAATAAAACTTAAAATTTGCCACAAACAAGTCTCTAATAAATTCACAAACTTACTAGCTTTTACCTGTCAAAGATTCCATAGCTAAAGATTATATATATAATGCTTATATATAATATACATATATTTAGAAAATTACTTGCTTATAAAAGGAAATTATAATTTTGGAAATAGTAGTTGAATTTAAAAATATGTTACTTGCATTTTTTATTTTACTAGATTGAGCCAGATTTTATTTTGTTATTGTTGCACCTTATTGACTATTCCTTGAGACAGAATTTCAGTTTCTAGCCAAAGCTAGTACGGAACTTTGAATATGCATACTTTCATTCAACAGTAGAAGAAGGCATGACTTCTACCCATTAGATATATGACAGGATTTTGTTTGTTATAACCTAAAGATATGTTCATATTTCTGAAAGTCTCCACATGTGTCCATATCAGTTATTTATAAAATAATACCTCAGGTTTACATGAGGTAGAATAGAAAATAACTCTCTCTTTTAGGTGCATCAATTCTTATCCTGTAAATGTGCACAATGCTGCACTAAGTTTTATTCTTGTGGCGTGTTCTTATATATTCCAATAATATTTCAATATTATTATTATATATTCCAATAATATTTAATATATAATTAATATATTTCAATAATATTTAAATCACTGTTCCTTTAAGGTCAATGACTCTCACAATATCCCCCTAACATGAAGTAAACAGCATTGTCTGTATTGATTGGCTGAACAACCTTGGAGCTACTTAATGCTTTAAAACTCTAGTTGTAAAGGGAAAAGACAAAAGATAGGCAAATCCGTTTCTATTCATGGTCCTCAAACTGATTAAAATACTCCTCTCAGAATGTGATCATCTTGGTAGAATAGGGTGTTTTGTTGTTGTTTTCGTTCATTTGGTTTTCTTTGGTTTTTCTGAGATCCTGACTAGGATCCTGGATCTATGTCCATCAGAATATAACTTTTGTAGACTTTCTGTGCTTTGTGCTGCATGTCTCTAATTCTTTTATCCAGCTTGAAATATTGACTTAATTCTTAAATGTGCATCTTTGTGTGGTTATGTACACATGAATGCAGTAGACCCCCGTAAAACGGAGGTGTCTGTCAGATCTTCTAGAGTTAAAAGAGTTCAGGATCTGCCAAGAATGGATGCTAGAAAATAAATTCTGGTCTTCTGCAAGATCTCTGTGTTCTTTTCACCTCTGAGTGATCTTTCCCATCCCTTTCAGCACAGACTCAGCACTGATTTGCTTAGACTAAACAATTCTTACCCTGGATCACTAAACTCTACAGAAAGAAGTCTGGAAACTGCTGTCATTAAACAGCTGCTCGAGCGTTTTCTCATCTGGTGAGTTCCAGAAGACCAATTTTACTCCTGAGTTTAACAAAAGACACCATTTGAATGAGTCATAAATCTTCCTCTTAGAGCAGCCTGAATAATGAACGATGCTGCACTTTGTGAATCATCAGCTTACCTTATCATAGGCCACGGTAAGATTGTAAAGCAGGTACTGTCCAAGTAGAGATCTGAGTTCAGTCCCTGGCACCCACACGGCAGGAGATGGCAGGCCCTCAGGCTTCCACATGTATGCAGTAGTATGTGTACAAGCATGCATGTGCACTAGCTCTCTCCCTCTCTCTTTCTCTCTTTCTATATCTGTCTCTCTGTCTCTTTCTCTCCTGTCTGTTTCTTTATATATCTCTCTGTGCCTGACTCTCATAAACCAACAAATAAAAATAATGTAATTATTATGACAATATTAAAATTTTTATTTAATCTTAAAAATTGAGAGGAGGAAAAGGAAGAATACTAATGTATATTGATGTCTTTCTAGTGGCCTGAGATTGACTAAAAAATTGTATTATTAATGCAAAGTATCTTTCTTTTATTATTTATAATTTCCCTATAACCATTGTCCTGAAATGACTTCATCTAAAGTACCATTGCTAAAACCAGTCATCATCATCTTGTGTACAATGCATGTTCAGGCATTGTGATGCTCCAGGCAAAAGTCTGAACAGCTGTTATAAAATGAAGGATCAGTAATTTTTTTCCTAGCCAAGATATACTCACATAATGTAAGATAAAGAAAAATTCAGTAAATATTTTGTGATAAAATTTAAATTACTAAAATATTAGAAAGTATTGAATGACATTTTGATTGTTTTATTTTGTCATAACATACATCTAAAAGTAATAAATTTGATGAAAATAAAAATTGGAATGAAAAATTATTATGCAGAATGTAGACAAATACATAAATTTCATGGCAATGATTCTTAGCTTCATCTGCCATACAAAAACTGGCCATGGACATTTTGCAGTCCATAATTCATACAATCAGTACTTGATAAAAGAAGATCTTTCTAGCCTATGTTTTTAACCTTAAGATCATATTGCTACACATGTCATCCTCTAGGAAAGTTATAATGAAAAACATATCAACAGTTTATGGAGCTGGAAGTTCATACAGAGGAGAGAGAGATGGTGATGGGAAACACTTTGAAAAAGAAATACAAGATTTAAAATAGATTTGAAAGCTAATATCAATGTATAATGATAAAGGAAGTACAAAAACATGTAAAGTTCTTTGAGTAAACACACACACATGTACACACACACACACACAAACACAATTTCTGGGAGTGGAGTAAAACCTAGTGATGATGTGTACTGCTACAGCTAGGATAAAACTACAACTTGGACAATGTTCCTAGGAAGCTATTCCTAAAATAGGAGCCTGAGAAATAAACAGAATAGAAAAATGCAATGAGGAATGTGTACATGTCCCCCTCCCTGAGCACACACACACACACACACACACACACACACACACACACATACACACACACACACACACAGAGAGAGAGAGAGAGAGAGAGAGAGAGAGAGACCATGTTCACTGAAGAGCCACCAAGAAGAAAGGGGATCTTGTCTCCTGACAGGCACTTGCTTTAACTGCCTCTATCCCCAATATGTAAGTTTTATACATTTTTTTGTTAAGATATTTTCTTAATTTACATTTCAAATGTTATACCCTTTCTTGGTTTCCCCTCCAAAAATACCTTATGCCTTCCTCCCCCTCTGCATACTCACCAACTCACCAACTCCCTCTTCACTGTCCATATACTGGGGCATCGAGCCTTCTCAGAACCAAGGGCCTCTCCTCCCTTTGATAACCAACAAGGGCATGTTCTGCTTGAGCTTTGTTTGGTCTGTGAATTGTATCTTGGGTATTACAAGCTTCTGGACTAATATCCACTTATCAGTGAATATATGCCATGTGTGTTCTTTTGTGACTGGGTTACCTCACTCAGGATATTTCCTACTTCCATCCATCCATTTGCCTAAGAGTTTCATGAATTCATTGTTTTTAATAGCTGAGTAGTGTTCCACAGAGGGATAATATCTAGTATATACAAAAAGCTCAAGAAGTTAGAATCCAGAGAGTCAAATGGGGTACAAAGCTAAACAAAAAAATTCATGTGAAGAATACTAAATGGGTGAGAAGCATCTAAAGAAATGTTCAACATCCTTAGTCATCAGGAAAATGCAAATCAAAAAAACCCTGAGATTTCACCTCACACCAGTCAGAATGGCTAAGATCAAAAACTCAGGAGAAAACGGGTGTGGGAAAGGATGTGGAGAAAGAGGAACACTCCTCCACTGCTGATGGGGTTGCAAGCTGGTACAACCACTCTGGAAATCAATTTGGTGGTACTTCAGAAAATTGGACATTGTACTACTGGAGGACCCAGCTATACCACTCCTGGTTATATACCCAGAGGATTCTCCAGCATATAATAAGGACACCTGCTCCACTATGTTCATAACAGCCTTATTTATAATAGCCAGAAGCTGGAAAGAACCCAGATGTCTCTCTACATAAGAATGGATACAGAAAATGTGGTATAGGTTTATATATTTTTAACAGGATAGAAATATGTGGAGTCTCCTTGGATCTTGACTGGATTCTCTGACAAAGAAAATTTGAATAAAATGTCTTTGCCACAGATAATGCATGTATATCTACCTCTGTGTAGCTTTTTTACAAATGTTGTATTTATAAGTGTGATATGTATTTCCAGACACAATTTCTTCACTTGTATTCTTTCTACTGTCTTTTACAAACACATCCGTGTAGACATTGAGACCATTGACCTGTTTGATCCCACACCAACTTTAAGGTTTATTCTTGGGCTCCGGGATTTACTTTGATGATTTTACCATGTGTTTATCCTATTCCCTACCAACTGTAAAAAACAGACTTTATGGTTCCCGGCAATAACGTTCAGTCAATAAATGTGTTGTACATTGCTGATTATTCAGAAGAAAAGTAAGGCAGAAGAGCTACTGAGAATACTAGAGTATATTTAAAGAGTAGTGTAGGTAAAATTATTATCGGTGCCTCCATTTGGGATGCAATAGCAATTGGGGGTTCTGCTAATTTCAGAATGCAGCTTTTATTGAAAGGATTTTTTAGAAGAAAATGATTTTTAGATTGACAACCTGTGTCCTGATTTTAAATATAATTCACAGCAAGTCTTGGAGCCTACTAATTCGGTTGGTGCTGTATTTTGAATAGTTGCTGATGTTTTCTTCTCATCAAGGTGAGGATCTGCAATTTTATAAATGATTTTTTGCAATTTAAGAAAATAGCTCATTAAAACTCTGTTTTCAAAATGTATTGTTTCATTAAAACTAAAAATATAACTTTTGTTTCTATGTAAAAAAACATAAAAATGAGAATTTTTTATCTCTTTCACTAGTCATTTTATAAATTTAATTCTGAATTGCAAATAACAAGACAAACTGTAGCAAATAATTCTAAATCTTCGAATTATATATTTCAATGTGTAATTTTGATAGTAGGTAGCATTTATTAATTATTTTGTAACATTGGCTTATGTATTATTTGTATTCTTTATAATGCTCTTGCAATGATACTCCATAAATGCAAAAATTGAAATTTAACTTCTCTCTCTCTCTCTCTCTCTCTCTCTCTCTCTCTCTCTCTCTCTCTCTCTCTCTCTCTCTTCTCTCGTTCTCTCTCTCTCTCTGTCCTTCTCCTCCTGTTCCCTGGGACAATTATTTGTGTAATTCACAATATTCTTTCTTAGCCTCCCGAATGCTGGATTATTTTTTGTGTTAGTTAATATGGAAAGAGTCATCATGACTATGGATTGGCTGATTGCCTTGGCAGCAAATCAACTCCTAAAAAGTGGGTAAGCAAACAAAGGTACAGAAATCAGTTATTGTTTTCTGATTTTTCACTGTGGTTGGAATGATACCATCTATTTCAGGATCCTGCCTGCTGCCTTGACCCCCATTCTATAATGTCCAGTAACATGGAAGTCAGAGTCAGAATAAACCTTTTTTTCCTCTCTGATGCTATATTTTATCACAACAACAAGAATAGAAAATTTCCAGATAACAGAATGCATACCACACTCTGTTGTAATTGTAAATGGATCAGTACCACTCAAGAAAAATGCCCTAGGCCTCACTGGAACAATATCCTAATATTCCTACTGAAAAAGTATCCTAAGGCAGAGCCCTGCCACTCAGAGGATTCAAAATGTGAAATTTTAACTATACTAAAAGAATAAAAGCCTCAGGTCAAAATCAACTATCTAGGAAGCTTCCCAAGGGTCTATCTACAGTTACAGGAATCAAGACCCATTATTTTTCCCCATACCTTAATTCCTGAGACTATATTTCTTAGTCTACATCTTTTTATTCACAAGTCATCCTTAGTACTTGACCTTTGAGTACTTGATTAGATTGTTGTATTAATTTGATGTCATTATTTGGTAAAGAGTCAAGTTTTGTTCCCAGGATTCACATGAAACAGCTCACAACTGCCTGTAATTCCAGATCCCAGGGAATCAGGAATCTACCTCTGGCCTCTATTCATGCAGTTACATATAGATACAGAAATAGACACACACATACACACATGTACATGAGCACTTAAATAATAAAAAGTAAATTATAAATGAGACAATCTGAGTGTTAGCTGGCCAAAGTAAGAAGTCCTTAAAATTAGATAGCAATTCTAATTCTCCATGCCTCAAAAAATTCTATACCTCTTTTCCCTAAGGATGTTTTTATTTATTTTTAGATTGTATCTTTTCCAAGTAGATAAAATTGATTCACATTTTAGAAAATACATAAAAGCATGGTTTAAAATGGTGTTGTGCAATGATATTCCTGACACATACTTAAATCTCATATTGCTCAATATCTTAAAAAATATCTTATAGCCATTGACTTCAAAAGAAGTATGCACTTATATCAGCTCAGTAATGTTCACACAAGATAAGCAGTGACCATTCCAGTCTATAAGCAGAGGTTTACAAACAGCTTAAGCCATTTCATCATTTTTTTAAAAAACGTTATGTATGTAAAAATCAACAATATTAACAAAATATTAAAGTATTATTGAAATATAATTTTTATACCTCCAAGTAAACAAATAATGAATATAAAGGCAAAAGACTCAAATGGATTTCCCCCTATTATGTTAATTACAGATATCATTAAACCATTATTAATTGCATTAATTAAATACCAATAATTAATTAGTTAAAAATTAAACATTAATTAACTAAATATTCTCTGTATAAAACTAAAATAAAATTTCTTCTTAAAACTGTATATTTAAGTTAGGGTTTCTTATTTCATCATATTTATTTTGTAAAAAGAGAGTGGGTGCTATCATCTCTCTAGCAATTAATACAAGACAAGGATAAGTCCTTGTAAAATACAGATGTGCACTTTTTAAATGAACTGGCTACCTGATTGAAAGGTTGATTGATTTTTGTGCCATTAACACAAGGTCTCACTATGTAAACCAGATGAGTTCAAACTCCTACTAATGCTCACAAGGTTTTACTAATAGAAAACTAGATTTTCTTAAACATATTGTAGTGTTAATTTGAAAAAAAAATCTTTCATGTATAGACAAAAGTTAAATGTGAAGATTTTTAAATCCTTACCTGTTCAAATAAAAGCTTACAAACATATAACACCATGCAAGAAAATAATTTATGAAATATACACACTGAGCATGAGAGACACACTCTGCCAACACAGATTGTCCACTCGCATGGCAGCACTGACTTCTCGATAAGCAGGTGGTGTTGGCTCTACTCACTGTTCCAGAGTCCAATAGCCACTAATTGACCTGCACACACAAACCTCACCCTCAGAATCTGTGTCTGCGGCACACTTATAACAAACGGGAGGGCAATTTCAGATGGTTCTCCAAAAGTGGCATGCCAATCAATGCTACCCCCCAGAAAATAGACAAACATTCACTTATAAACTTAAGAATTCCATTCTTTGGTAACTTAGAGTGTGTGGATGTCTCTATTGACCCCATTCTTGGAGTGATGATGAGCATATCCTTGTATGTAAAGGAATGGCATGGATATAAAGGAAAGCATGAGAACATGGATTGAATATGCCTGGCCTAGGGAGTGGCGCTATTTTGGAGTATAGCCTTATTGAAGTAGGTGTGTTACTGTGGGTATGAATTTAAGACCGTTGTCCTAGCTGCCTGGAAGCCAGTATTCTGCTAACAGTTTTCAGATGAAGATGTAGAACTCTCAACTCCTCCTGCACCATGCTAGCCTGGATGCTGACATGTTCCTGCCTTGATGATACTGGACTGAACCTCTGGACCTGGAAGCCAGCTAAAGTTAAATGCTGTCCTTACAAGAGTTGTCTTGATCATGGTGTCTGTTCACAGCAGTAAAATTTTAAGACAAACTCTTAATGCACATGAGAACTTTATCAAATTCATTCTGTGTGCTACATAGTTAGACATGGTCTTCATTCATTCTTCATTCCAAAAGTCTTGTGATGAGAAAAATCAGGAATGTGAATTAAGCTGTTTGATAAAAATAATTTGCAAAATTTAACATTTAAAGACCACCTGGTCTGGCCTCAGTGAGAGAAGACCCACCAAATCCTCAACAGACTTGAGGCACTAGGGAGTGGAGAGATCTGGTGTGGTGGGAGTGGGAGGGTGGTTGCGTCCACTTGGAGATGGGGGGAGGAGGAATGGGATCAGGATGACATGGATATCATGTCACAGGGCAGCGGACCAGAAGGAGCATAACGTCTGGATTGTAAAAATGATTAAATAAAATAAATAAACAATAGTAATAATAATGATAATGATAATAATAATAAAATTTACCTCTTCATTTTATATTAAAGTGCTTTAAATATGCAAGGTTATACCATCTTTACTTTTTTTATTTTTTTCCGTTTTTTTTTTTAATTTCCTATATTCTTTGTTTATATTCCAAATGATTTCTCCTTTCCCTAAATATTTTTGTACTACTGATCACTTTTCACATTAAGGGCTTAAAAATTTTAGAGGTGATAAAATTATAAAACCTTTAGAGTGTGCAAGAAAGCATCATGGATTATTAAACAATGAAGGCATCTGTGTTGTAAATGTGGAATACAAGATAAAATATCCTTCTAAAAAGTTCCAAAGGAAAAATTCACATTGACAGACTGACCTAATAAGTAACAATAGAAAACTCCTACATAGCACTTCAGGAAGCTACAAAAAGAACTATAAACAATTCTCAGAACCCACACTAATTAATGATATTTTATGTAGCATCTAAAAATTAATTTTACCTAGTTTCTTACTATAGACATTCCCATGGGGAAATGTCAAATTCTTTAGTAGAAATAGGTGCTTAAATGTGGAGAATGATTTTTAGAAAATACAATACAGTGATGTCTTTGTAACAAACAAAGTCCATAAAGCTAATCATTCTTCAAAATGAACTATTTATTCATTTCTTTTTAAGAATCAGTAGGCTAATGTTGCTAATCTCTATCCCTGTTAAATTCTAAATATTACTCAAGAAATATTATTTTCTATGTAATTAATATAATTCCAACATTGTTTAAAAACATTTAATATTTCAATGTGTGTGAATCTCCTGTAGTTAACGGATGTTGTGATCCAATACATGCAGGTGTTGGGAATTGCCCTCAGAAGGAGGAGGAAGTGCTTGCAAGCTTTACCTGTCTCTCCAGCCTGAACTAAACTTTTCTATCAATTATGTTCCCAAGTTTAGATGGTAATAAAATACTAATAAGAAAGAAGGGATATCTGAACAGAATACCAATAGCATATGCTCTAAGATCAAGAATTGACAAATGGGACCTCATAAAATTACAAAGTTTCCGTAAGGCAAAGGGCACCATCAAGAGGACAAATCAGCAACCAACAAATTGGGAAAAGATCTTCACCAATCCTACATCAGATAGAGGGCTAATATCCAATATATATAAAGAACTCAAGAAGTTAGACTCCAGAAAACCAAACAACCCTATTAAAAAATGGGGTACAGAGTTAAACAAAGAATTCTCACCTGAAGATCTTCGGATGGCGGAGAAGCATCTTAAAAAATGCTCAACTTCATTAGTCATTAGGGAAATGCAAATCAAAACAACCCTGAGATTTCACCTTACACCAGTAGGAATGGCTAAGATTAAAAATTCAGGAGACAGCAGGTGTTGGAGAGGGTGTGGAGAAAGAGGAACACTCCTCCACTGCTGGTGGGGTTGCAAATTGGTACAACCACTCTGGAAATCAGTCTGGCGGTTCCTCTGAAAACTGGGCACCTCACTTCCCTAAGATCCTGCTATACCACTCCTGGGCATATACCCAGAGGATTCCCCACCATGTAATAAGGATACATGCTCTACTATGTTCATAGCAGCCCTATTTATAATTGCCAGATGCTGGAAAGAACCCAGGGAGTGCAGACGGTGTATGCTACTGTGACTCCCCTGTGTTCCGCTCACTCTGCTGGGCAGCCGATCCGCCAACCGGGCTGTCGCACACAAGGTTAGCCTGGCCACCCAGTCCCTGAGTCCAGGCAAAAGCCTGGGAGGCCAAGGTCCGAGCAAAGTTCCCCTAGGGCTATGACTGCTAATTGGGTCTGCCAGGTGACTAGGATGGCGGGCGTGAGCGCCCGCACTCCCTGAAAGCGTCGGGAGAGTCTGCTTTGCTAACAATCACCTGGGCGGGTTGACTCACAGATGGCCCACCAAGCTGCCCAGTTCTTGGGGTCAGTCCTGTGCCTTTTGGGGCCTGGACCCCCGCTTTGTTAGCCTTAGGCTATGCCTGTTACAGGTCTGCCCGCCTGAGCTCTCTGTCGTCCTGCAGGCAAAATGGCAGCGGCGAGCTCGCAGGCCTGAGCCAAAAAACCTCCTGCCTGGGTTGGCACCCCGATGGCCCCCCGACCCGCCCAGGGCCTGGGTGCAGGCCAACGCCCGTCGGGCTCAGACCACCGCGGTGTTGGCCTCGGATTATGTTTGTGTACCTCAGTCCGATCAGTGGAGTACGGAACCAAGATGGATGCGCCTCTCCTGACTGGTGGGAGGCCGAGTTCTGAAGTGGCCTCCTTGCAGGAAAGGCACCGCACAACTGCAGCTGCTTGCTGCCCGGCTGGTCAGCGAAGGTCAGTGGTCGTGGGCGCAGGGCCTAACTGGTCCCTGTGACGCCTTGGTTCCACTGCTGATGGCCCTTCAGCTGGAGCAGCCACCCCCCTCCTTTTTCATCGAAGGGATAGATCTTTAACGTTCTTCAGCATTTGGATTATCAACCAAGCTTGAGCGAGAAATCTTGCTATTTATTTTATAAAAGGTGTTCATGATTAATTCCTATGTGTATGCATGGTATGTACTCACTAATAAGTGTGTATTAGCAAAAAAAGAAGTAGAGAATATACAAGATACAGTCCACCTAGCTCAAAAAGTTCCACAAGCTGAAGTACACAAGTGAGGAACACCACAGTTCCACTTGGGAGTGAGAGGAAAGCAATCATAAGTGGGAAGGGAAGGAGGGACCTGGGAGGGAAAGTGGATGGAGGGCATTTGGGGGATACCTGATCTCGTATTGGGTGAGGGAAAAGGAGCTCTGAGGCTCATCAGAAAAAATGGAAGCATTCCATTGGAATGCTTGGAAGACAGGAAGTTGGGAGGAGCCTCCAGAATTCACCAAAGACCTGGGAGGTGGGAGATTCTCATGACTCAAAGGGAGGGACCTTAGATGAAATGCTTGACAGTAGGGAGAGGGAAACTATTAGAGCCCACCTCCAGCAGGAAGACAGGGCATCAAATGAGAGAGAGGGAGCCATCCCACAGTCACAGCTCTGACCCATAATTGTTCCTGTCTGAAAGAATTGCAGGGTTGAAAATGGATGGGACCCTGAGAAAAAGAAGTTCCAGTGACAGGCCCAAATTGGAATTCAGCTCAGGGGGAGGTCTCAGAGTCTGACACTATTACTGAGGCTATGAAGCACCCACAATAAGGGGCCTAGCATGTCTGCATTCCAGAAGACACAATGAGCCAGAAAGAGTTGTGCAGATATGTTGACTTAGGGAAAGCAGAAAGAAGTTGAGGAGAAGGGTGACTCTGTAGGAGGACCAGCAGTCTCAATTAATCTGGACCCCTGAGATCTCTCAAATACTGGACCACCAAATAGGCAGCATATAGCAGCTGATATGAGGCTCCCAACACAGATAGAGCACAGAACTGCCAGGTCTGTGTTCCTTAAGAAATGATGCACCTAACCCTCAAGAGACTGGAGGCCCTAGGGAGTTTAGAGGTCAGGTGCAGTTGAGGATGGGGACACCCACTGAGATATGAGCATGGACTGGGGGGAAATAAAATATGGAGTGTAAAAAAATAATAAATTTAAATAAAAAAGAAATGATAGTCTGTGGTGAAAGTATTTTATATGGTGGGAACAAACATTTTGTATAGGGCTGGGTTGCTACTGAATTATACAGCATCTGTCACTCCCAATATTTACACAGCTTTTACATTTTGATATTATGATTAGAAATACAATAAATATCATACGTATTGAGCAATTTGTTAAAATACATATAAGCTAAACTTCTAGTCTAAAAATGCTGGGGCAAAGAACCAAAGGATCTCAAAAATAGAAAGTTCTCCACAGATATGTGCAGTTGCTAGTATAGAAGCCTGCTTCTGAGGCAAGCTAGAAACTAAGAATCTACAGTGGCATAGCTGTCATGCTGAGAGAGGAAATTGTTTCCTATCATCATGGACATTACCATCTAGTTCTAGAAACCATAAACCAAGGACCAATTTTTTTGCAACGTTAAGAAAAAGTGAATAAAACATCCATGAATTTTGCTGGACTATAGAAAAGACACTAGACTTGATTTGTTGTCAGGATCACTCTTCTGAAGAGGCATGCTATGCTCTAATAATAGTTAATATTCAATTTGCTGCAGACGCTTGCTGCTTGTCATTGGATACGTGATTGAGCAGCTGTGTACAGGTGATACTCCACAACTCTTTCTTTGACAAGTCACTTGACTCTAGACCAAGAGAAGATAAAATGTGTTTTCTCCATTCATTTAGCTCTGCTTAGTGTCCCAACCATGTCCCTTTAAGGACTTCAATTTCATCTGTAAAATAAACAGAACCATGAACACTAGGTATACAGCAGTAAACATTAAATCTGACTGAATAGAAATTGACTCTTTTTAATTGAAGCCATCATTATCATATTAGCATTATTATTATCCAATAAAATTACTGGAAAACACAGTCCATATAAGCAGTATCTACCATCATTTATTTATCTGTGTGGCACATCATTTAAGGTCATGGCATGTATCTGAAAATCAAAACTGAAATCAAACAAGCCACCAGAGAACTTTTGTTGATGCAAGTTTGCTTGCCCTTGCAAACAGACTTGCCCATATCTGCTAAAGATATATTTCCTGCAAGCTCCTGCACATTTATTAAATTAGACAGACTTCCTCTTGTTTCCATCCTGCTTGCACACTCTTATAAACAGACCTACAGATGGTTATGGCAAGTTCTTGTTTGTGCATATTGGAGGGCATGCTGGGTGGAAAATTACACTCTTGCTTTTCTCTAGTAGATTTCAATGAATTTTCTTCCTGTTTCATTTTTTTCTCCCTCGTAGGGCATCATATGTCCTTCAGTGTATAAATGTGAATTTAAAGAAGCATGGCATGAAATAGAGAGTCAACAGCATCACATTTCTATTGTGTCAAGTTTTAATTAGGCTTGTAAGAGGTTTTGGTTGTCAAACATATGGGTCATGTTGAAAGTGGGTTTGGTGTAATTCCAGGGACACTAAGAACTTGATGTGGTGAAGTTTGCAGTTAACCAAGAACATCCAGTTGGCATGTCATATCAATAGTGGTAGTTCACTCTTCTAAATTAAAATGTTAATATGTGTTAATGGTCAATGTAGACGGAGTACTCTGGTTGGATGGTTAGTTGATTGGTTTGTTGATTTTGATTGTTTTCTGAGACATAGTTTTTTGTGTAATCCTGGCTGTCCTAGAACTTTCTTTGTAGACCAGGCTGGTCTTGAACTCAGAGAACTGTCTGCCTGTGCCAACCTGCCTCAGGCAGCTCAGACGCACCTATGAATTCAGCTCCAGAAGAAAGTACTGTTAAATTTAATGAATTATAAGTAATTCTACTGGATTCATGTTGTTCATGAGACTAATTCATTCTCAACTATACATTTATTTTACAATTGATCCTGAATTAACAATATGAATAATAATTACATTGAAAAGCAAAAACAACCCACATAATGCCAATATGTCATAAATTGTTTACATTTTCAAACTAAGCTATCAGCTCTCCCAGAAGATTTTCAATCTAAGGAGAGATAAAAATAAAAACATTTTAGTGACAAACTCAATTCTTATAGTGTTCACTTTTGCAGTCCTTGAATTTTCCTGTAAATTATGCCAAAGTGGACTTAAAATAGCTAAACGCTTCAGAACATTGTAATCATCTTAGGAAATAAGAGCCTGAAGATTTTAGATCCAGGGTCCATACAGGGCATGTGAATTGAGAGCAAGCCTCTTCTGCAATCCCTGTCCATTTTGTTAATGTACTTTATACACAAACACTAACTGAAACTCAGCAACACTTACTATTCAGCAGCTGTCTGGAAACCACTACATTTCACAACAGTGCAGGAAACAAATCTAGTTACAATTATTTTCTTTCCTGTTGTATATAATAGACACCGAGGGAGAAAAGAATTCCATATGTTTTGACAAGAGAGGTGAGTTTAAAAAGGATTCTTCCTTTCTCACCTTAAATATGTATTCAGTTTACAAATCTAATATTGTATTCACTGTTCAAAAATCCATAATAAATTCCACTAACATGAATGTATAAGTAATTGTAATTTCCAAGCAACCTGATAATTTTAAAAAAATAGTCATTTATGTATATAAATTTACTTGCATATATGTCTATGCGACACTTTGAGCTCCAGTGTCTCCAAGCTCAGAAGAGTCTGCAGATTCTCTTGGAACTGGAGTTACATGTTATAAGTTGTTTTATCTGTTGCATGGATGCTGTGAATTCAACACAGATCTTCTGCAAGAGCAGCAAGTAACCTTAACTGCTCACCTGCCACTTCTGCAAAAGTTTAATAATTATAAATATATGTTCTATAATTAGTGATAATATTAAATTCTTTGTAAATATTTTAATATATAATATTAATGTATTTTATATGTATTTTATTCAATCCATGAAAAAACTGTACCACTATCAAACTACAAGCTGATCAGCTTTAGTATCTCTTGGGCATTGTGAGTGTGAATGAATACTGAGACATTTTGTCAAAGTAGAAAAATTAAGTTTTCATTATCATATGAACGTAAGTAGGTAAAAACTAACTGACAAAGAATATTATTCATACTTTACAGAGTATTCACTTTTATTGTGAGAAAACTATTTCAGGTCCACTTTCATTAAGTTATATCCTGTGTGTGAGAGAGGTTCTAGTCTTAAATCACTTTCATCTGACCTTATGTTTTGATCATAAACTTTGGTATCTCAGAAGAGTTTTCTATGTTCATTTCTGAAATTTTGATTAAAGACAAATTGCTAGCCCAGCAAAAAGTTGAGCTAACATCAAATATAGTTTCCATAAAATTACATAATCAAGCTATTTTAAAAATGGCTTTATAACTCAGGGAAAATATGTTTTAGAAATAAATTGTTATTTTATCATACTATATTCATGAGGTAAATAACTAAACACAAGGCAGGTTGTATTTGATAATTTAAAATCTCTTATGTGTTAGCCACTGATTACAAAATATTGGAAAAGGTTCAGAAAAATACCATCTCTTAAATGTAGATCACTTACTCTTGGTTAGAGCTTTGCTGAGCAAAGGAAATTAGGGATATGGCTTTAAAAATGAAACAACCAAAGGATAAAATTTAAATAACTATAAAGTACTACATTCCCAGACACATGAATAATGGAACTACAAGATACTTCAAAGACACTCAAGATCAGTAGTTCTTAATACAGTGTTCTTGGCATTTCCTGGAGGTCATTACACTCTTCAATGTTTCATTGGCTAGAAAGAACAGGCATTATAAAGCTAAAAGAAGTTGATGACCACCAATATGTAATTCTTTATTGGGTAGGAGTGTCTGGTCACTATAAGGTTTAGTACATCCATTCCTCTAATGCTGAGTTGGCCTCACAACATAAACAGGCAACAGCAAATCTACACATTTCATGTCCAAGTGCCCTTATGGAACAGACTCTTCCTTAGGATAGAGATGCTAACTTGACTCAAAATACCCAAATCTTCTATCCATCCATATGAACTGAAGACCTGAAATTTGACTTGTGTGTGATACTTTAGTCATACTTCACAGTTACCTAACATTGCTCCAGCTAGATAGACTGCTGCATACTGCCCATACTCCAGATATAAAATACAAAACAGCAATAACAACAAAAACTTCTTTGAATATTCAGGCACTGCATGCCAGGGACATTTGAATAGTTTCTTTTTATTTTGGGAATGAAAGTAACCTTCTTTTCCTTTTTTATTTTATTGGGTATTTTAGTTATTCACATTTCAAATGTTATTCCCTTTCTCAGTTTCCTCTCCAGAAATTTCCCATCCCATCCTCCCTCTCCTTGCTTCTATGAGGGTGTTCCCTCACACACCCACCCACACACTCATTCTCCTACACCCCCTTTCAATCATTTTCCTTTTTTTAAAAATCAGTTTTATTATTAAGGAATCAAAATAATTGTTCTTTGTTTTTGATGTTCACTTGCCATGTAATCTATTTTTCATTCCTGCATGAAACCAAAGAAATATAAAATATTCACAGGAAACCTCTTTGTTGGTTATATGCAGCACATAATAATCTTCTCTACATACTTCATGTATGTATACTAGTGTGGTTTATTTGCTTTCTTGCTTCCATGTTTATATTTAGCCAAAGGCAGGGAACAAGGGTAGCATGAAACTGAAGTGTTAGTAGAATTGGGAAGGAGTTGGAGGAGGAATATTATTATAATATTAATTATGAGAATATAAATATGAAAACAAACTGATTTAAAAAGATAATTATTGAATTCAAAATGTCTACACTTGAGTCACTAATGCCAGAGCAATATTAGCATTGCATTTTTGTTAAATTTATTATATATATATATATATATGAGACGCTGGCATTTGTGACACAGAAAAAAAAACCATAAGAAAATATTTGCTGTTATTTTGGAAATTGTAGATAACTTAAAATTATTTCACAGGAAAGTCTAAATGATTTTATTGAGAGAAGATTCAATTCCAGAGAATCTTGGTACTTCATTATTACAGCTTTTCAAATAAATACCCTGTCTGGTTTTTAACCTCTTCAGAATAATATTTTCCCCCAATAAAAACTTTAATTTTGATGAGTGCATTATAATATGAAAACAGTGGTGAACAACTTCACATGTGGTGAAATTATTAAATTAGCAACAGGAAAAAGACCTTCGGCAATTGAGAGAGAACACCAGTCAGAATACATTTTGAGAAAAAGCAAATTGATTATTGAAAAAATCTCAAATTCCAAAAATAAATAAAAATAAACAAAAAAGTTGTGAAAATAGGATGAACAGATGTGTGGTGAACCATTAACAGAATGAACACTAGGCAGTATAGAGCAATCTCTACAAGCATGCTTTGTATTCTTTTATTATTATTATTATTACTGTTTTTATTTGAACCTCGAGATTTTATTCCCCTCCTGGTCCACCCTCTGACTCTTCCATACCTCCTCCCTGCCGCTCCCTTGTCTCCACAATGTTCCATCCCCACCCACACCCCCTACACACACCCCACCAGACCACAAATTCCCTGGGGCCTCCAGTCTCTTGAGGGTTAGGTGTACCTTCTCTGACTGATCCCAGACCTGGGAGTCCTCTGCTGTATATGTGTTGAGGGCCTCACATCAGCTGATGTATGCTGCCTGCTTGGTGTTCTAGTATCTGAGAGATCTCAGGGGTCCAAGTTAACTGAGAGTGTTGGTCCTCCTACAGGGTTGCCTTTCTCCTCAGCTTCTTCCAGCTTTCCTCTAATTCAACCACAGGGGTCAGCTACTTCTGTCCATTGGTTGGGTGCAAATATCTGCCTCTGACTCAGCTGTTTGTTGGATCTTTTGGAGGGCAGTCATGCTAGGTCTCTTTTTGTGAGCATTCCATAGCCTCAGTAATAGTGTCAGGTCTTGGGCCCTCCCCTTGAGCTCGATCCTACTTTGGACCTGTTTCTGGACCTTGCTTTTGATCTATACGATGAAACATCTAGTAAAATTTAAGAATATGTCAGGGAGAAGTTTTTAATTCCCATGTATTTATAGTATAGAACCAAAAGAGGGAAATACCCCATTATATTGGTACTGGTTTATCTTAGTCAGGGTTTCTATTCCTGCATAAAACATCATGGCCAAGAAGCAAGTTGGGGAGGAAAGGGTTTATTCAGCTTAAACTTCGAAACAGCTATTCATCACCAAAGGAAGTCAGGACTGGAACTCAAGCTGGTCAGAAAGCAGGAGCTGATGCAGAGGCCATGGGGGTATGGGATTGGATGGGTGACAAGGGGAGGGTGTTCCTTATTGGCTTGCTTCCCCCGGCTTGCTCAGCTTGCTTTCTTATAGAACCCAAGACTACCAGCCCAGGGATGGCATGACCCACAATGGGCCATCCCACCTTGATCTCTAATTGAGAAAATGCCTTACAGTCAGATCTCATGGAAGCATTTCCTCACCTGAAGTTCCTTTCTCTGTGATAACTGCAGCTTGTGTCAAGTTGGCACAAAACCAGTCAGTACAAGTATTATAATTAGAACAACTTCTAGGAAAGAACACCTGAGTTAGAATTTAGATTTTATTTAGTATCTCTTCATTCTTTTAATCTTTCACTTCATTCAAGCTAATCTATTTCTTTTTATGATTGTATGTGTGTGTTTGTATGTGCACAGTGCATTCATATGAGTATATGAAAGATTAATCCAAACACAAAGATGTAAAAACCAGAGCAGGACACCAGGTGTCTTCCTCTAAAACTTTCCATACTATTGTTTTGAGGCAGAGTTTCTTGCTGAACTGGAAGCTCTGCAAATTCTTTTAGGGGTCTAAGTAATAAGTCTCCAGAATTTGCCAGTTTCTAGCCCTCAGTGTTGATACAACATCCTAGAGCTTTGGCTTGAGATTCTCACATCTGTGCAGCAAGGGCTTCTGTTCACTGAGACATCTTTTGATCTTCTGAGATTTAATCTTAAAAAGTACCACATATAATTGTATTCAAAATTGTAACAAAAATTTTCATCATTGCATTGACAAGAAGATAAATCTATAGGATTATGACTCTAACATATAAAATATTTCTGTTATAGAATTGTGGGTTTAAATTTAACTTAAACTTGATTTATTGCCTTTTCAATTTTATGATACCCAAATAGTTTTTTTAAGTCTTATTTCAAAGGCAGAGGAAGATATGTTTATGTTCAATTGCCATAGCAAATATATTAGATTGTGCATGTACACTTTTGAGGACAATATCATCATCTCTGATGCTTTGCTTTTAATGAATTATATCATGTCAAAATTTATTTACTGATGGCCAAATATTTCAGAATATTTGGTAGATATTAGTGAATTTAGTAATTATATTACTATACATGAGAATAATGCATTAAAGAAATGGTGAAGGTAACTCCCAAGTCAAGCGATGCTAGTCTAACCCAGAGTCTAACCCCAGTGTGTACTCACAGGAAGGAAAACTAGATACCAAATATGAGACTACCCTGAGGAAATAACATATGACAGAAAAACAATAATTAGACTCTGTACAAAGCAAATGATGTCAAACCCATTCCCACCCTGATCTTACAGTTCTCACCCATAGAACAACATGAACATACATTTATACTTGAGTCACAAAGGTGTACAATAGCGCAAAATAACACTACCCATTAAAACATTGGATTAAACTATGTTAATAAGATATTGTTAAATGTTACTTTATATTGGATTTGTTATTAAGTAATGATGAAGTCCTATATTATCTATTGATTTCATGTATGAGGTAATCCTGGATTGAATGTCTACAATAAATTAACAATCAATTTCATACCTCTCAAAATAAGCTGATACAGACATATGTGCTTCAGCATAACAAAGAACTCAGTGGTCATCCATGAATATGTGTCATTTAAATTACAACTAAATTTGAAATCACATGCTCCTTCAAAGTTGTTTAGCAGGAACTGTAGAACAAAATACACCGGAAACATTAGATAGACACTTCTTAAGAGCAGCCCTGCAGTATAGAGGTTAGCAAATTTATCTTTGAGCTTTAGATATCAAAGCAGTTTGGCCAACTCTATGAGAGTAAAGGTTGAATATAAGAATGGTCAAAGGAACTGCATCTTTCACAATGTATATGAAGAATGATGCATTCCATTTCAGAGGCGTTCCTGAAGCACAAAATAATTTATGGAAAGCACAAGTGGTTTTTACCGCAGACTTTGTGGATACCATTTTACTGCCTTGATAAACCTGACTGATAGAATGCAATTCATGAGTCAATGTTAAAAGTAGGTACACTAGAAGCAGGGCAATCCTGTTGGAAGCAAAAACAAAATGATGGGTACCTCACATATAAATAATTACTTGTAAGAAAATGAGGATAGATTGTACTGTTTTAGTTCTTATTCACATGTGTGCATGTTCTTCAAGATCACAGGTGGTTACACCTTTGCCTTTATGAGAAACTGTTTTTCCAAATGCCCACTTGTTTAAAGATCCTCAAGAAAGAATGTCTTTTTTTCTCCTTCAAGTCAACTACCAAGAAAAATCACACGATACAGGCAGATCAACTGACAAATTTAATACTGTGAACTCCAGGTACCAGGTTTTAAGACAAATCTGCTCTCATAAATTTACACTGTGAATACAGAATCTCATAAGTGGATTTAATTGGAAAGAAGTAATAAGTGAAATCTCGTTTCATTATTCTGAAGCAAGACAAAAAGTACTATGTAGAGACAAATAATTCAGTCTCCTGTGAATACCGCATAACTGTTGCTTTAAAATAAACATATTAAAATCGAAACATGGGGTTGAAAATTGCATTGATTTTGGTGACAGAGGTAGGGATGTTTTAATATATTTTATGGTTTTGATTACGTGAGACAGAGTTGCACAAATCCCACTGTGGCTGAGAGCTGCCTTGACCTCTTGGTCCTTCTGCCTCGCTGTAAAAAGTACCTGGGTTACTGGCAAAAATGTCCAACTTAAAACTGTTTCTAAACAAGATCTGCTGCTTGTGCTATCAAGAGACACAACAAACCACCTCTGTGAATGTTAATTTTAAAAATCCTGAGAACATTGTATTGTTGGTGACACATGCCTGTAACCTGCATACTATGAAGCCTAAGGAGGGAAGATCTATGATTTTAGGATTTAAGCTAATCAGATAGATGGAAAAAATTCAGAAGCAGGAAAAAAAAAACATCAACAAAGCCCAAAAAGTAAAATTACCAAAGGTGCTTTACATTTTTTGAATTGTATTGTTTTTATTTTTGTTGAGTTTCTTTTTTTTGTTATTTTTTTCTGATTGATGATGGCTGGAAAAACTGTACCCATGTTTAAACCCATCTAGGAATTTTATTTTATATGTTCAACAGCAGCTTTAAAGAACAAGGGATTAGACATTTCTAAGGTCATGTTTCAATTTCATCTTATAAAGCTGTTCTCCCTCCTCAGTTTTCTCTGTCCCTTCCTGATAGCTACTGAGCTGGCATCATGGAAAACCTGATTTTTTTTTTTTTAGTTTCTTTTTTTTTTATTCGATATATTTTTTATTTACATTTCAAATGATTTTTCCTTTTCTAGCCCCCGACTCCCCGAAAGTCCCATAAGCCCCCTTCTCTTCAGGTTCACTGACAGGCCTGAATTGGGATCCATCTAAAGGGGAGGCCCCATGGTCTGAGAGCATTACTGAAGCTATAGTGTGCTCACATAAAGGGGCCTATTGTGACTGCCCTCCGAAAGACCCAACAAGCAGCTGAAAGAGTCAGATGCAGATATTCCCACTCAACCAATGAACATAAGTGGCTGATCCCTGTGAGAAAATAGCAGAAAGCTGGAAGAAGCTGAGGAGGAGACCACCCTTAGGAGGACCAGCAGGCTCAAATAACCCGGACCACTGAGATCTCTCAGATATTGGAACAACAACCAGACAGCATCCACCAGCTGATATGAAGCCCCAAAACATATATAGCAGAGAACTGCATGGTCTGTACTCAGAGAAATCATTTTTTAAAGAGAATTATTTTTGGTTACTGTTGAATTGCCCAATTCCTCCCTGAAGCTGTGATGTGTCTTTATTTATTTTTGGATTCTATTGATTGGTAGAAGTATGTTTACAATTTTATATCATTTTGCTGAATGGAATTAAATAATATTTTACACTGTGTATGATATGATTTTTTTCTTAAAATTCTAATAAAGGTAGTTCACATTTTATCTGCCAAAATGCTCAGCACTGGGAAGAGGAAACTAAAGAGTCTACCTCCAGAAAATAGACAGGGCCCCAAGTGGAGTGATGGGTAACCAAGCCACAGTCAAAATTTCTGATCCATCATTGTTTATGTCTAAAAGAATTGCTTAAGGTTCATGGGGTATTGTTCTTTTGTACTTTCAAATGTGTGTCTTTGAATCTAAGGCATGTCTCTGTGAGTTTATTTATATATTACTTGTTTATAGTAGTAAACAATTGGTAGTGCCAATTGTTTAGTTTTTATTCTATTTTCATGTATGTCATTGCAGATAACGCAAAAACCTCTTAATTTTTAAAGGATTTCCTAAATGTCTAATGGGCACCTTTTAATGCACTCTCATATTAAATAATTTTTATGTGCAAGAAAACATTTCTATCATAACACTTTAATGTTTTTGCTTATGCTAGAGTATAAATTAGACTTCTTAGTAGCTATTCTTGTTATTTAGAATTATCACCTAAACCTTATCAAATCCAATTTACTTCAAGGTTACCTAGTCCCTGCCTCTTTCTTTATTATATGGTAATGGGAGATGTTTCTTCCTAGAGTATAAATCTTTTAACATAATTTTTTCACTATCATATATATATATGTTTTTATATAGTAGAAGAAAGTATTTATTAGAAACAGTATATATTTATATTTTAAAGTTATTTATGTAATATATTTACTATTCCTCCTTCTTCAAGTATATTTATTTGTATGAAATAGAATTTAGAGTAAGCTTGTTGGAGAAGCATGCTCGCATAAACATCTCTCAATATTTTAAAAGGGATGTCATACTTTTTTGTATTTATTTTTTTGAGATATGTTATCTCCATATAGTCTAAGATGCTCTCATACTCAAACCTTTCCTGTCATCCTTCTAAATGCTAGGATAACAGGCATATAAAACCATGGTATACTAGTACATTTTGAAGGGAATTTTGTTGCTTATTTAGTTTAAAATATGTAGATAAGAATTATTTCTAAAGTTTGATATTATCATTTGACCTCTGTCTGACTCTCCTGATCTTCTATAGGGATGACCACTGATCTATTGCACGTAATTTTTGGTTTGTTGCTTTTAAAAACATTTTAATTTTTTTCAGTTGATTGCCCATAGTACAATTTATATAGCATTTAAATATAGGCCTTTTAAATTAGTGTACTAACCTCTTTTAAATAAGCTCATGTTTTCAATAGAATTTGGAAAATTCCTCAATATTGTTTTTCAACTAAAATACTTTTTTTTTCCTTTTTCTTCATATGCCGTGCTGAATTCTTGCTTTAGTTTACTGGTACATATGCATATTCTTGAAACATTATTAAGACTCCATTCACTATTTAGTATTCTCTTATTATTATTCACAACGATTAGTTTCAAATGACATTTATTGAGATTTTTCTTTTTCTATTTTCTGAATACTCACATCTGTAGTTAAATCTATTACATATTTTACTATTATATTTCTCATAACAAGAATACCTGTTTAGTCTTTTTTGAAGTGATTTGTATTTCAAAATTAATGCTTTCTCTTTAGTGAGTCACCAGCCTTTTATTCTTTTACTTGTTGTGACTTCTTCCTTTGACTTCTTTAATAATATAATACTTAACATAGAATATGTATCTATTAGGTACCACAATTTAGTACTTGAAGAGGATTCTGTGTTGTCAATTTTCTTTTATGTGCCATAAATAAACTAATTTTTATGTTTATAGTTTATTTCTTTGTTTTATAACCTTGTATTAGAAACTGGACATGTTTCATAATATGATATGGCTACACCGGAATACCTTCACAAATACCACTGTCACTGATGTATGGTCCATTGTCGTTTGTTTGTTGGAAGTAGACTGTGACTAGCCTGTGTTATTTACTACCTGTGGCAAGAGAAGACCTGTGTAGTTTACCTTCAATTTAGCTAAAGGCTTAGAAAATAATTCTCCAATTTGTTCAATCATGGTTTTCTTTCTTCTGTTGTGGGGCTCTACATGTATACTGACACAAAACTTTACTCAGGCAGATTAGGTTGCAACTCTTTGCCTGCTTTATTCCCACCTTGTATAAATCCTCAACAACAACAAGAAATAAGTGATGCATTCCTTTCATAACTATTTCCAAGGCACGAGCACAGCTGTGAACGATTTTATGAGCTTACAGATTCCAATGTATACCAAAACGCATTTTAAATCCTTATTAATGCTGAATTTTTTTCTGAACTTTTGGAACTGGAGAGCATCATCCTAAGTGAGGTAACCCAGTCTCAAAAGAAAACTTATGGTATGCACTCACTGATAAATGGATATTAGCCTAGAAGCTTGTAATACCCAAGACACAATGCACATATCAAATGATGCCCAAGAAGAAGGAAGGAGTGGCCTCCAGTCCTGGAAAAGCTCAGTACAGCAGTGTCGGGGAATACCAGGGCAGGGAAGTGGGAAGGGGTGGATTGGGGAACAGGGGGAGGGAAGAGGGCTTATGGGACTTTCGGGGATGGATGACCCAGGAAAGGGAAACTTACTTGAAATGTAAATAAAAAATATATCGAATAAAAAACAGCAAAACAAAAAAACCTGTTACCTTTGGGAAATTCTTTTTGTTCCTTCTTTTTCTTTTGCCAAATTGTTGTTTTCCTCAACTAGCTATACTAAGCCAGATAGATGAACTGATATAAATCACTGTGCAACATTTTCAATGACATAGACAAGAAATAGAGGCAAATTTTCTTTACTAAGAGATCCTTGAGTCTAGGAAAAGAAAAGTTTGCACTATGGGAGGGTACTTCCAGTTTCATATTGGGTAACTCTTTAGAGATGTGACAAGTAAAAATTTTGTGTGTATAATTTTAATGAAATGTTTAATTTGGCTTGCAGATATCTTATTGGTGATATTTTCATCATGTATATCAAACCAACAATTTCATGATTTTCTTGTTTTGCTATTGTTCCCTGCTTTGTTTTGGTACCCAATAATATTGGTGCCACTTAATGCTTAGAAGGTTCTTGTTCTTTACAATTTGAGAAATAATTTGATGAGGTTTCCTGCTAAGTTTGCCTTCAAGGTTTTGTAGAATTGTCAATATGTCTGATCCTGGGTTTTGTGCAATGAAAAACAAAAATGATTTTTAAAAATGTTATGTATATTAGTGTATTTTTAATAATTAAAAATAAGAATACAATATAATTACATTCCTTCTTTTCTGGGACATAAAATCATGCAGATGTCCAAGTATACACACATACATATCAACATATATACAGACATAAAACATACATAAAGGCATGCAGACATATAATGCTACTCATGTTTTCAGTGTTCACTCTATGGTATTGGATAAAAAACTGATGTGCTCTTTCCTAAGGAAGATCAGCTTACACTTTCCACATTACTGTCCATCACTAAAGCAAGCCAGTAAGAAACATCCCTCCACAGCCTCTGCATCAGCTCCTGTACCCTGACCTGCTTGACTTCCAGTCTTGACTTCCTTTCGTGATCAACCACAATGTGGAAAGAGAAATGCTAAATAAACCCTTTCTTCCCCAACTTCCTTTGTGGTCATGATGTTTGTGCAGGAATAGAAACCCTGACTAAGACAGTTAGTTCTCTTCTTGATTGCAGTGATGGTGGCTTTGGAATATTCATAGAAAAGGAGAACTAAAGTTTCGCAGTCGTGCTAGCAAAGTACAGTTTGGGAAAATTTGTTCAAATTTGTATGCTGAAATCTTGATTTAAACATCAGTTATAATTAGTTTTTATTTGTTATTTTATTTAGTTACATTTCAAATGTTGCCTCCCACTCCTATCTCTCCTCCACAACCCCTCCTTCTCATCATCCTGCCCTTTGTCTCCAAGATGGTGCTCCCCCACCCACCTATTTCTGCCTCACCACTCTAGCATCTCCCTATGCTGGGGCATCAAGACTCCACAGGACCAAGGGCCTCCCCTCCCAATGATGCCAGATGAGGCCATCCTTTGCTACATATTTGCAGCTCCAACCATGGGTCCCTCCATATGTACTCTTTGGTTGGTGGTTTAGTCCCTGGTACCTTTGTGAAGTCCGGTTAGTTGATCATGTTGTTCTTCCTAGGGTTGTTCTCTCTTCAACTCTTTCAGTCCTTCCCTTAACTCTTCCATTGGGTTCCCTGAGCTCAGTCTGATGGTTGGCTGTATCTGCATCTATATTAGGTACAGGCAGAACAATTCTTTCCCTAATTTTTAATGTTTTTCCTTATAAAATTAATGACATGGGAAATAAAAAGTCATCTCCATGAATACAACACACATACAGAAAGACATGGAATTTATTCTAGAAACATCTGAGCTTCAAGCTTCCACAGATACGATTCATTTTATCAGCCACACACGGGTATAATGTGTTAGTATGGTTTCTGCTGTCATAAGAAAATACCTGAGGTTGGGTACCTGAAGCTCGATACTCAGAGAGCATGGCGGTAGCATTTGCCTGTCTCTGGTGAAGATTTATTGCTTCAATTCTACCAGAATTTTCAAGTGGACATTTAAATTATTCAATCTTAGCAATGGATTGGAATTTTAAATGGTTTTACTTAAAAATTAAAATCGATCCAGTAAATCTGTGCTCCTCACAGATGATTGTACCTCTGTTGGCATTTTTAAAGTGATGTGGAGGGTGTTGCTGGTAATTTAAATGATAGTAGCCCATTGGCATTCTGTGTGTTTGACAGTGATGCTAAACTTTCTGTTTCTGGTAAAATAGCTAGAAACATTTGAGAATATTCTTACAATTGTATGATTTTGAATTTTAAAAAAAGGAAGAAACATAGATAAAATCTGACTTGTAAATATGTGACCATGTCAAGAAATCTAATAAGACATCTGAATTACACACAATATTTCAAGGTGTAATTTATACTCAATTCTAGGAGAAAAATTACAATATAAATTAAAGTAGTTTACTTTGCTTCACATGAAAACTAAAGAGAAGTTATTTGCATCAACACAGATGTAATAGCATTGAGCTACCCAAAAATATTTCATATATATCTGCTTTCAAGTTTACAGTTCACATGTAACTGCCAACAAAACCATGAGCTCTCAGTTTGCTCTATAGGCCTTCTCATGAAGTCAGGCTCCAGCTGCTGACTGGCGTATTAAAGTAATACGCCCATATAGCTTCATATTATTTTAATATCATTTGGTCTTCCTTTAATTATTTTCATAAAATAGAATCTTAATTATATACAGAATTATTAGTCTAATTGTCTATAAAATTACCTTATCTAATGATTGAATGACTCTTCTCTATATAACCAGAATATTATGTTATAGCTCCAAGAAGAAAGACACTGGCTCCTGCATGTGGTACCAACTATGAAGATCAAACATAGATTTTAATATCTGTAACAAGACATTTGACATTTCTTTGTGCTCTGAAACTCCCCTATTCTCAAACTTTATCATTTTAAAGACCTTTCTATTCATGAACTCCAAGTACTTTGACCTTCTAATTTCAGAAATGGTTGTTTCCTTTAACAATTCATAGCAATTTTTTAGTTTGAAATGTCCCCTACCCTTGTCTACTTTATAGCAGCTTTTGCCTCTCTTTCATTGCAACAATTTTTTTCTCACAATGAAGAAATTGCATATTTTCTTTGGGCCCTATTCTTATATTTTTATTTTTAATATTTTTATATTTCTTCATTTGTTTAGTTATTAGTCCAGTGTCTGCATTATAATGAGATTGTAAGCTCTATTTTAGCAATGCTTATATGCTTGTTTAATAATTTTGTTTAGACATTCCAAAATTTTCAGTGAACAGCATATACTGAAGTTCAATAAAAATTGCCCAAATGACTTTTCAAATGAGAAATACAAATTGCAAAATATGCCCAAAATGAAGAATATCATTCTAGATACCTTCCTTTTAGAGTAGCCAAGACTTAGCATTGACACACTGACTTCTGGGATTACCAGCATATATAACCATGCTTATTAATTTGAGACATATATTCATTAAATGTTAATTATATGGCTAATGTAATGTTTGAATATGGTGCTTCTTCTAGTTCATGCTAAATTTAATCCCCTTTGGGAGGCATTAAGAGAACAGAAACTTAATCTTCCTCTGGTGGTTAAATTTAGGACTATTGAGAAATGATTAAAATAAAAGTCATTAAATGTGATTAAATCCTTGTGTGTGTGTGTGTGTGTGTGTGTAGCAAGAAGTAGAGTGGCTACACCTGACAGAAAACCATGTAGACTACCCACTGATGTTCTTCACTTTCTCAGCTCTCCCAGATCCAATCTTTCAGTCTCCTCCTGAAAGATGCAACATATCAACTGTATACTCACTCTCCCTAACACCGCCCACATGTCTTGTCGATTCCAAAGACTACCCTTCTATCTCCTTTTCTACAACTCACTACTATATCACAGCCACCAACTCAAGCAGACACCATCTTTTTAAGCACAGGCTATACTTGCCAGGAAACCAAGTATCCTGCCATCAGACCTTCTCTGTTCTAACTGTTCCCCAGACTGAATCCCTCAGTCACATTCTGAGTACTACAACAGAACACCAGATTTAGCCTCACTTCCTCCTTGTCCCATGTCATATGGATCATACAGAACATCCCTTATAATATCCCCACCCTACACATCACTTAATCTCAGTCTTCAATACCAGCAGGTATTCCATATGAACACCCTACATGAGCAATCCAGTTAAAGTGGGAACACCTTCCAGCGTCCATATGAACCCAGAGATGATCCTATGCCACAGCTCAGTGCCAGAGCTCTCCATACCCAAATTCCTCCCTGAAAGAACTGTTCTCACTGGAGTACTGACACACAGGCTTACAGGAGAGACAAGCCATAGTCAGAGACAGCAAGACCAGCTAACACTAGAGATAAACAAATTCAAGGGAAAGAACAGAAGCAACAGCAACCAAGGATACTTGGCATCATCAGAAATCAGTTCTCCCACCACAGTAAGCCCGAATACCCTAACACACCAGAAAAGAAAGACTCTGATTTAAAATAACTTCTCATGAAAATGATAGATGACTTCATATAGGACATAAATAACTATCTTACTGAAATACAGAAAAGCACAGGTAAACAGTAAGAAGCCCTTAAAGAGGAAACACAAAAATCCCTTAAAGAATTACAGGAAAACAAAACCAAATCGATGAAGGAATTGGACAAAACCTTCCAGGATCTAAAAGTGGAAATTGAAACAAGAAATTGTGAAGGGAGACAACCCTGGAGATAAGAAATCTAGGAAAGAAATCATGAGTCATAAAACATCAGCATAATATAAGAGATAGAAGAGAGAATCTCATACGTAGAAGATACCATAGAAAATATTGACAAAACAGTCACGGAAAATGAAAACTGCAAAGGCTCCTAACCCAAAACATCCGGGAAATCCAGGACACAATGAGCAGACCAAACCTAAGGATAATAGGGATAGAAGAGAACAATGATTCTCAACTTAAAAGGCCAGTAAATATCTTCAACAAAATCATAGAAGTAAACTTCCCTAACCCAAAGAAAGAGATATTCACAAACATAAAAGAGGCCTACAAAACTCCAAAGAGACTGGACCAAAAAAGAAATTCCTCTTGTCACATAATATTCAAAGCACCAAAATGCACAAAACAAAGAAGTAGTAAAGCAGTAAAGGAAAATGTCAAGTTACAGATAAAGGCAGACCTATCAGAATTATACCAAACTTCTTACCAGAGACTATGAAAACTATAAGATCCTGGGCAGATGTTATACAGTCTCTAAGAGAACACAATACCCAGCCCAGGCTACTAAACCCAGGAAAACTCTCAGTTATCATAGATAGAGAAACCAAGATATTCCATGACAAAACCAAATTTATACAATATCTTTCCACAAATCAAGCACTACAAGGGATAATAGATGGAAAACACCAACACAATGAGGGAAACTGCATCCTGGAAAAAGCAAGAAAGTAATCTTCTTTCAACCCCCCCCCCCAAAAAAAGCCACTAAACAAAAATAACATCAAAAATAACAGGAAGCAACAATTACTATTCCTTAATAACTCTTAACATTAATGGACTCAATTCCATAAAAAGACAGACTAACAGACTAGATAAATAAGGAGGACCAGCATTTTGCTGCATACAGGAAACACACCTCAGTGTCAAAAACAGACACTATATAGGAGTAAAGGGCTGGAAAACAATTTCCATGCAAATGGTCCCAAGAAACAAGCTGGAATAACCATTCTAATATTGAATAAAATCAACTTTCAACCAAAAGTTATCAAAAAGGATAAGGAAGTACACTTCATACTCATCAAAGGAAAAATTTACAAAGAAGAACTCTCAATTCTGAACATCTGTGCTCCAAATGTAGTGGCAACCACATTCATAAATGAAACCTTACTAAAGTTCAAAGCACACATTGGACATGGCACCTTACACAATAAAGTTGGAGAATTCAACACCCAACTCTCATCAATGGCCAGATCATGGAAACACAACTAAACAGAGGCACATTGAAAATAACAGAAGTTATGGACCAAATAGATTTAACAGATATCTATAGAGCATTTCATCCTAAAACAAAAGAATATATCCTCTCAGAACCTCCTGGTACCTTCTCCAAAATAGATCATTTAATCAGGCATAAGACAGGCATTGACAGATACAAGAAGACTGAAACTATCTCATGCATCCTATCAGATCACCAGGGACTAAAGCTGGTCTTCAATAGCAACAAAAACAATAGAAAGCCCACATAAACATGGAATCTGAACAATGCCCTATTCAATGATAACTTGCTCAAGAAGAAATAAAGAAAGAAATTAAAGACTTGTAGGAATTTAATGAAAATGAAGGAACAATTTACCCAAACTTATGGTACACAATGAACACAGTCTTAAGAGGAAAACTCAGCTTTGAGTGCCTCTGGAAAAGAAACTGTAGAGAAGATACACTAGCAGCTTAACAGCAAACCTGAAAGCTCTAGAACAAAGAGAAGCAAATATAAACAAGAGGAGTAGACAGCAGGAAATGATCAAACTCAGGGCTGAAATCAACCAAATAGAAACAAAAAGAACTAAACAAAGAACAAAATCAGGAGCTGTTTCTTTGAGAAAATCAACAAGATAGATCTACCCTTAGGCAGAGCAACCCAAGGGCACAGAGACAACATCTAAATTAACAAAATCAGAAATGAAAAGGGAGTTATAACAAGAGAAACTGAAGAAATTTTAAAAACCATCAGACCCTACTACAAAACCTATACTTCACACAACTGGAAAATTTGGATGGAATGGACAATTTTTAAAATAGATACCAAATACCAAAGTTAAACCAGGATCAGATAAACTATCTAAATAGTCCCATAACTCCTAAATAAATAGAAGCAGTCATTAAAAGTCTCCCAACCAAAAAAGGCCCAGTACCAGATGGGTTTAGTGCAGAATTCTATCAGACCTTCAAAGGAGACCTAATACCAATAATATTTAAACTATTCCACAAAATAGAAACAGAAGGAACACTACCCAAGTCATTCTATGAAACCATATTTACACTGCCTATTCTCCCTTGGAGATGGAATGGTTTCTGTCTAATTAGGAACCTGTCAAAATTTCCTTTCATAGAGAACTTCATAAGAGATTTGCTTCAAAAACAAATCATGTTTACTATTCCAAATAGATTTTAAAAAAAGATGCATCCATATTACTTTTAGCTTCAGAAGATATCATTATATTAAAGATGCATTTAACTAGTATAACTTATTTTAATGACTTAAAATGTCAATACTGAGTTGTATACTTTAAAATAAAATGTATTAGCTTAATAAAAAAATTAATGTGGAAACAATCAGCCCTTACACTCTGAACATCCATAGTAGGAACAGAAACCAAGAAACTGAACACTCATCCAACAAAGACAAACCCAGAAACCAGAACTTACACATATAATCATTCTAAGCCTATATGTCTAGACACCAGCATAAGAACACTTTCAATATAAACCAGGGAGACATGTTTTCCCTAGAGCCCAGCTTTCCTACCATAAAATACCTGAATATTCCAATGAAGCTGAAGTTTAAGCAAAAGACCAACTATATGAACATTACATATGTTCTTGAAAAAGAAATTAATATATGGATTTCCTTAAAGAAATCCAGGAAAACAAAATTTGAGGAAATGAGTACATTCTTTCAAGGAAATACAAACAAACATATGAAAGAAATGAGTAAAAGTGCTCAAGACCAGAAAATAGAAATAAGAGCAATAAAGAAACTACAGACTGAGGGAATTCCAGAAATGAAAAATTTTGAAATTTAAACAGGAGCCTATAACTCCTAAATATGTGACATTGGATATAATAATAGAAGATATGGATACATCTATCTAAGAAAATGTTAAAAAAAACTTGACACAAAACATGCAAGGAAGACAAATGTGGTGTGTATACACTTATAAGTTGGCATTAGCCATTAAATAAATGATAATGAACCTAAAATCCATAGATCTAGAGAAATTATGTAACGAAGGGTCATCTGGGAGGTGCTTGGCATGGTGTGGTGGTAACAAATATATCTTTATAAAAGGAAGATATAGAATTGATTTTCTTCATATATTGGGTTTGGGGGGAACATAATGGGAGGAATCAGGTATGGTGTTAGAGAGAGTGTGGAGACAGAAATCTGGAGCTGGGTGTCTTTGGAAGGTGGTGTGGAAAACTAGTGCAGTGTAATCTTCCTCGGATCATCTATGTAGGTGATCCTAATGGTTACTGCTAGTAATAGGGAATGTGGAGTTTTAACTGTGCATCCAGGCAAGGCTTCCAGTGGCAGGTCAGAATCACACATTCAATTGAGTTGTTGGCCAAAGGGGTTCAGTGGAAATCTCAGCATAACTCGGGCTGATGCTAATATAAAAGGTCGCTCTCTGAAAACTTACAATGGCACCCCATTGCCAAGGTCACCAACCACACAACTCATTGATCATGGAGAGGTTGAACTGGTTTACACAGGGAGATTCTACTCCTCTTTTCTAGTCTTTTTGGTGCAGGAAATTGCTCTACAGGATACTGAAAAGGAAACCTAGACACCAACCCAGCCTCAAAACCTACAATCTGCACTTTCTGGAAAGTTTGCTAGGACAACTATGGTACAAAACTTGTGCATTTAGCCAACGACTGACTACTGAATTTGCTTAAGGTAAACTACACGGGAATGAACCCATACCTTAAGCTGTTTTGGTAACCAAGAATCAGGCATTAGATAGTTCAAAGATCATAGATAAAATCTAATACTACTGGCAAAAATCAATAAAATGATTTCTAATCACAATCTTCTAGACACATAGATCTGTGGCTTATCTAGTCATCACCAGAGAGGCTTCCTCCAGCAGCAGAAGAGAACAGAGGCAGAGACACCAAATAGGATGTTATGGGGAGAAAGATCTAAGTTAGAGGTATTCATCAAATCCTTTACTGTAGACTTCAGAGAATCCCACAGATGAGGTAGCACAAAGATTGCAAGAGTCAGCGGAAGTGGAGGATACCAGGAGAGCACCACCCTCAGATCTACTAAGCAGGTTCACAGAACCTGAAGTTCACAGCACCTGAAGCAGGAAGAAAAAGAGCTGCATGAGTCTACCACAGGTTTCTCCTTATATATTAAAGTTATAGTATTTTTATGGAGTGTGTGTGTGTGTGTGTGTGTGTGTGTGTGTGTGTGTGTGTGTGTGTGTTTGAATTCTGTGTCCAACTTTAAAGTGAAAGGTTTTTCTTCACCTTATTACATATTATTTCGTAATCTTTTTAAAAACCTGTTCTTTACTTTTCTTCTTCTTTTTTGTCTATCATACAATACATCCCATCCTTCTTTCCTCAACTTCATCTAGCTACAACTCCTAGCTACTTCCCCTCTATTTCTTCTTCAAATAGAGCAGGTCTCCAGGAGATGACAACCAAACAGGACAAAACAAGAAACAAGACAAGGCAAAAACCAATAGGAGAAAACATTTCAAGAGCAGACAAAAGAGTTAGAAATGAACCTATTCCCTTTGTTAGGTTCTCAGTACCCACTCTCATCTGATGCCTGAGGAAGTCTCTTTGGTGATAAATAGACATGGTACTAGTCTATAACTATAGCAAAATATCATTAACATCATTTCATTGATGTTTTTGGCCAGTCTTCAGTCAATCTTAGACTGTATACCTTTGGGCTACCCAGACTCTTATTCCTGTCCATCCATGAAGTGTAGGGCATTGGTTCCCTCTCTAGGAGTGGCCCTCAAGTAAAAACAAATATTGGTTAGCCACTTGCCACTTCCACATGGTCTTTTCTAATGAAAGACAGAAGGGGATTAGATCCTCATTACAAAAGGAGGTGGTAGAAACTAGGAGGAATAGAGGGAGGGAAAATTGTAATTAGGAAATATTGTTTGTGAGAAAAATCTCTTTTCAATAAAAAAGGACACACATACACACATACACACACACACAGACAGGAGGGGAGTCATAAAAAACGTGGATACCTGCACCCCACACTGCCTATTTGTTTACTTCCTATGTCGTGACTCATCATGGAAACCTGTCAAGTTCCTCAAAAGATTCAGATTGTCAGCCTTTCACTTGCAGATATATGAACTGCAATAAATGTGTTTATCAAAGTAGCTTACACCTGCTATTTTGTTATAGTGATGACAGATGAAATATGACCGCAGTTAGTAGCAATGGATGGATGTTCTAAATTCTTAGAATACATAACATCAGAGAAGTTAAAATAGTTATACTTCAGATTATAGTAAGATTAAATTTATTAATATATTACATTTAAAATATTATTATATATCCATATGCATATATACTATTTGTAAATATGTAGAATCTAATATATATAATTTCTTACATGTATATACAATCACCATAAAGTATGTTTGGATATGTATATGTAAATGTATATATATGTATACATGTGCATGTATTTAATTTAGATATTTATGTAATATATACACACATATATATGCAATTTATTGAATTGCCTCACTAGTACTTTCATTAAAGTTAATTTCTTTTAAAGTCATATAAGCTCAAATACACCTAAGCTATATCTGCCTAGATCTCTCAGAGCTTGACTTTATATGGAAATTCTTAATTTATATTTGTACTGGTATAGAGTTTTAAAAACAATTAATTTATGGCTTAACACCTATTTGTGTTCTCTAACATATATATGTTGAAGCTCTAAATTCCACTGTAAGCATTTGACACTAGGCCCATGGGAAATAGTCTGGGCATAAGTCATTAGAAGAGAATCTTTGTAAAATTACTGAATTGATGAGAAGAGACACGGGAGTAAACATTTTCTTTTTCTCTCTCCTGTTCACCCCAGTCCCTGCTCCTCTCTTCATTTACTCCCTTCTTTCTTCTATTCTTCCACAAAAGATGCCAATGGAAATCCAGGAACAGAGCTTCAATAATATCTGACTATACTGCCCTCCTAATATCAAGTTGTTCAGTTGTCAAATCTGTGGAAACATAAATGTTGATTGTTTGAGCTACCAATACTAAAGGAACATATTAAATCAGACAGAATAAGACCATTAAATATTTGGATTTCAAGACTCATATTGCCTTTTCCCAAACTGGATAATAAACATTTTAGAGGTAAAAATCATATATCAAAACAAGAATTCTCATACTCAGATTCTTCTTGTAATTGCTGCCAAAATGATAAATATTTTAAAATAATTAAATATCCACATAATCAAAAAATAGCTTTAAATGTCTTATGCTACAGACTGTAGATACATTCATATTTATAATCCTCATGATTTTGCTATTAACAAGATTGCTGTCTTATACATTAACTCAATAAAGAAAACATAACAACCACATATGAATTATCACTAGTACATCTTGAAGTGCAGAATATAATATTACCATAATTTTCAAAGACTTGATTGGGCTAATGATTCTTATGAATGCTGATATTTTGATTCATTACAAACTCCAATTGAAAAGAAAAATTATTTTCTTAATGTTTTACCTAATGAATATATATGAATAAATTCTAAAAACTTGACATCCTTTACCACAATTCAAGAACAAAGATACGTTTTCTTGAAATTATGTATCACTTTTTATTTAGAGCTTCTGAGTTTTTCCCTGCTAATTTTTGCAGAATTTCAACAGCTTACTTGTGTTGCATTCATTCTGTCTTCTTATTGTATCCTCTCTGTCTGTCTTTCTGTCTCTCTCTGTCTTTCTCTCTTTAAATTTCCCCCAGATATACCTCCCATCCTCTACACATTCAATTTTATATCACCATTTCTATTATGTTGTACTGATTAAATACTCTTGAGTGTATGGGAATCTGCTCTATCATGATCAACACACTAGGGTTTGAGCAAATAATTGTGCCAACTCAAGCCAGAAAAATACCACCACTAGAGGGAAGATGGTCCACCAGACTCTTGAACCATACAGGTAAGCTCCCCTTCCCCTGCCCATCTTCCTTGCTCTTTGAGTCATTTAGGACCAAACCAAGGAGCCCTGCGTAGCCTGATATACCAGGGAAACCTTATTCTCCGTCGGCCTCTCTCCATTACATTAGACTTCTGAACCACAAAGGTAAGCTTTATGCTGGCAAGGATGTGGAGCAAGGAGAACACTCCTCCATTGATGGTGGGAGGACAAATTTATACAACCACTTTAGAAATCAATTTGGCATTTTCTCAGAATACTGAGAACAATTCTAACTGAAGTCCCAGTTGCACCACTTCTGTACATATACCCAAAAGATGCTTCAACATCCCACAAAGACATTTGCATAACTATGTTCATGCCTATGAACCTAGGTGTTTCCTCAATTGGAGAATGGATAAAGAAAATGTGATACATCTACACAATGGAATACTGTTCAGCTATTAAAAACCCAGATATAATGAATTTTGCAGGTAAATGTGTGGAAATGCAGATATCATCCTGAGTGACATAACCCAGTTGCAAAAGGACATGTATGGTATATACTCATTTATAGGTGGATATTAGTCATAAAATACAGATTCCACATTATACTCCATAGACCCAAAGAAGCTAAACATGATGGAAGGCCCAAGTAAGGAAGCTTGAATCTCAATTAGAAAGGGGAATAAACCTCACTTCCAGAAGATCCTGCTATACCACTCCTGGGCATATATCCAGAGGATTCCCCACCATGTAATAAGGATACATGCTCTACTATGTTCATAGCAGCCCTATTTATAATTGCCAGATGCTGGAAAGAACCCAGGTATCCCTCAACAGCAGAGTGGATGCAAAAAATGTGGTATATCTACACAATGGAGTACTATTCAGCCATTAGAAACAATGAATTCATGAAATTCTTAGGCAAATGGATGGAGCTAAAGAACATCATACTAAATGAGGTAACCCAGACTCAAAAGGTGACTCATGGTATGCACTCACTAATAAGTGGATATTAACCTAGAAAACTGGAATACCCAAAACATAATCCACACATCAAATGAGGTACAAGAAGAAAGGAGGAGTGGCCCCTGGTTCTGGAAAGACTCAGTGAAGCAGTATTCGGCAAAACCAGAACAGGGAATTGGGAAGGGGTGGGTGGGAGGACAGGGGAAGAGAAGGGGGCTTACGGGACTTTTGGGGAGTGGGGGGCTAGAAAAGGAGAAATCATTTGAAATGTAAATAAATTATATCGAATAAAAAAAGTTAAAAAAAAGAAAAAAAAGAAAGGGGAATAAATTAGTCAAAAGGGCAGATAAAGGGAGGGATCTAGGAGGAAAGGCATATGGGAAGGGGAATGTGGGTTTTGTGATCAGGTATTGACAGGACAGGAGACATAGCTAGATGACCATCAGAATGAATGGAAATCTGTAACTGATGGGAGCGAGGAAGTAGGTGCATCTCTATGATGAGACAGAGACCTGGAATAATGGGGTCACCCAAGAGTCAACGCAGATAACCTTAGCTGTGACTCACTACATTGCGGATATGGAAACTTAAGAGGCCACCTACTGTAGAGAGACAGGAACGCTAGTGGAGTGATAAAGACACCAACCCACTCACAAAACTTTCAACCCAAAATGTATCATGTCTAGAAGAAATGCAGGCACACAGGGGGAACAGAGACTCAGGGAATGCCCAGTCAATAACCAGCCTAACCAGAGATGTATCACATGGCCAAGCACCAATCCACAACACTATTATTGATAGTCTGCTATGCTTACAGGCAGGAACATGTTGTCCTCTGGGAGATTCCACCCACCAGCTGACTCCCACTGATAGAGGCACCCATAGCCAAAAAGTGGATGAAGCTTGGGGACTGTTATGGAAGTATAGGAGGAAGGATTGAGGGCAACAAAATGGATAAGAACACCACGGGAAAACCACCAGAGTCAATAAACCTGGTTCCTTGGGTCTCTCAGAATCAGAACAACCAATGAAAGAACATACACAGTCTGGACCTAGGTCTCCATGTCATATATAGCAGTTGTATAGCTTGGTCTTCATATGGGTCCTGAACAACTGGAACAGGGTCTATCCCAAAAATTCTTGCCTGTATGTGGGATATGTTCTAGTAGCTGTGTTTCTTTGTCTGGCCCCAGTGGGAGAGGAAGCACTTAGCTTCACAGAGACTTGAAGTGCCAGGCATCATTACACATATAAAGAAAATAACAAAATTAAGTTTGTTATAATAATCTGTTATTTCCTAATTTCTAGAAATAGAAGTTGTTAGTAGTTATACCTGGGAAATAAGAAGGATATTTCCAGCTGGTGAAGCAAGTCTATAAACCTAGCTATTCAGCTGTCCAACTATATTGGGTCATGAGTTCACTCTTGCTGATCTACAGAAAATGCTCAAAAATAAACCAGGTAACTCAGTGAGTTCCTCAGTTTTAAAAACCAAATATTGAAAAGTCTTGCACTGTAGCTCAGTGGTAGATATGGCATGCCTAACATGCACATGACCCTAGATTTTGTCCCAACCCCTCAAAAATAGCAGAAAAATATACTTTTGAAATTCATACAAAATTATATTTTTCTAAATCATCCTAGTTAATATTTATACATATGATAATATATAAGCAAAAATATTGAGCAATGTCCAAGCAAACACGAATCTTCCCCAGATCCTGCCAGATAATCCACAGCATTTAGATTGACACTTAGCTGTTTATAAGTCAGTAACCCATCTGTTTCCAAAAGTTCGATAACTATACAGTAAAACAAAATACAAATTATATGGAAAAAAAATCAATCCATTTTATATTTCAAAGTAACAAAGAACAGTATTAGCGTGTGCAACTGTAGGTTCCCTTGGAGTCATGCTAAGACATTATAGACACCACAATTCTCAAACGTTTGCCTAATTAGCATCACATTGTGGTATTAACATAACTTATTTCCTTTTTATTTGCGGCACTCTAGGAGTCAAGCAGATGACCTCATATGTTAAGCATTTAGTCTATACCTCAACCATGTTTGCATCCCTCACAGTGCTGTGCACACGTGCTCAGCTCATTCAGTGCTGTTACCACGGGGAACATCACTGGGTTCCAAGTCTTACATTAAAGCAAGAGAATTGTGATCACGGTTTTCCGCAGTCATTATAATGTTTTGTTTCAGAACATTTCCTAAGTTCTAAAATGGATAGTGTTTCTGAATACTGAACGCTGAGAAATGATTCAGTTCATGAAACCATGATGCTGACCCTGCTTTCTGTTCACGCTGAGGTCCTGGGCATGTTCTTTACTTATCATTCCTTAGAAGGCTTTTCAAGCTTTTAATCTTTTCATTCTCTGTGTTCTTGTCTTTCTATTTCAGGTCCATTTGGCTTTTTTGCCTTGTGTGTGTGTGTGTGTGTGTGTGTGTGTGTGTGTGTGTTTAGAATTTACCTGCAAGTGACAACAGGATGAAGTACATTTCTATTTTATCCTCTTGAAGCCATAGTTTATCCTGGTTTTTTAGCCATGTTTCTCTCTCCAACTTCAAAAGTAGCAACAAAAAATGGTCTCTCCCTGATTTTCATTTCTGATCTTTCTATGTCAAAGTGAAGAATGATTTTTGCTCTTAGGACCCATATTAACCACATTCAATGCACAGGATAATTTTATCCTAAAGTATCTACATTTAAATAATCATTACAGTTCCTCTTTCTGTGTGTTATTGTGAACAGTTTGTAGATAAACAACTCATTTCATCTTTTATGTACACAATGGTTCAAAGATGTAGTTCCTTCCTTTCTTTACTACACTAAAAATGACACCTAAGTGCCCATATGCCCATTACATACTGATTTCCACATGGTAGATACTTCTTATCTTTCTGTCAGCATTCGGAACATCAATATTTTATATTGTGATTGAAACAAATGTTTACAATTGTCTGGCTGAAATCCGTACTGATTCTTATTTCATGTTCTTCTATGTCAGAAGATCAGGCCTAACATGGTACAGGTGAGTCCTCTGTTCCATGCACGAGACCTGATCATGAAACCTGTACCCTTTGTTCCTTTCTAGATAGCTATGATAATTCCCTCTCTCTGTGATGTAGTTGGGTAAACCAGATTGCTAGGTTGGGGTTACATTCCATTATCTCTTACCTTAATGATTATTATTTCAAACCCTACCTTCCCTCACAGAGCCAACTGTCTTTCTTTCCATCAGGCAGTCTTTACCTTCAGAACAAGCAACAGTCAGCTATATCCTCACACTTTCCAAATCTCTGCACTCCATTTCTAGTTGTTAAAGTTTTTTTTTTCTTACTAAGAACTTATTTGAACAAAATACTCTATTTAAACAATCCATTGCAAATGCGCACCCAGTATTCAAATCAACCAGACACCTAAAGATTTATTTTCCTTAATGTGAGGTAGTATATATTTATACAATCTGACAATAGAAATAGAGGCATTGTCAGAATGGAAGGATGGTCTTGCACACACTTCCTGCAGCACAGTTTCCTTTTGATATCTTTAAGGAGTTATCTGGACTAGTGCTCAAATTGGACCCTAGCTAACATTCCGGTGAGGATTTGGAAGAGCTGTGGAATTGAAAATGATATTCTCAATTCGTAAGAGCAAACTAAAGTGAAACAAAGCTCTAAAAGGGTCAGCAAAATAAATATATTTAACTTCTTTTTTCATTTTATTTTTTTAATAAATGAGAAGTCCATTGCAATAAAAGGAGTAATGTCATAATCGCTTATTACAGATGTGAAATTATTGCAGCTTTGACAATTCAAGGGCTAAACAGGTTGGCACAACTAGTCATAGTCCAGTGATAGAAAGGTTGGAAACTGGGCGTCCTAAGAATGGCTTTACATTTGACAATGTAAGAAGGACTGCTGAAGCATCATTATCTGTGAGTTTTGCAATCAGGGTAGAAGGAGATACAGAATTTTTTTTTTAAAGTGCTATGACTTGAGATCTAAAGGTCAGCAGAAGGAATTTCATTTGAAGCTCAGTGTAGTAGTAATTGCTTCAGCTACAAGAAAGTGAAAATGACCTCAGAAATCGTGCCTTTTCTGGCTTACTAATTGCATCAACCTAGCCCGTACCAGAAAAGGAATCGGAGTAATTGGTGTGGCATGATGAATTCAGGGGACTTCCTGGCCCCATTTCAATTGCAGCAAATAAACCCGTGAGATAGAGCATTGCTGTGGTACCGAAGAGTTATTCAGTGCATGAACTCAGCCTGCCAGACTTCTGCATAATGACTTGCTAAGGACGAAAAGACTGAAAAGTTATTTCCTGTGTAGTTTTGGGCCATAAATATACCTGGCACCCTAACCTGTGGGAGATATCGGAAATAGCCACTCCACAAGTGTTGAAACAGAATGAAAGCTGCCAGTCTAATCCCCTAGAGTGTGAGAGAAACCATCTGGCTGTATCTTCAAAGAGTGCTTTCTCAGGAGGAAGAGGTGAGAATCCCTGAGCAAAGTGGAAGGATCTGTCACCTCTTCTGTGATTCTGAGGACATATTCATCTGATGAAAATCCCATGCAACTGTTAATGCAGAGTCAGGCACATCAGGAAATATAAAATAGGTATTGGGCAGGGGGAAAAGAAAATACAGATTTTTTTTTAACTCCAGATGAATAGCTAATGAATAGAGAGATGAAAATGAAATTTAAAAATTGTTGATTAAACAGATGTTGCACCAAACACCTCTTTGCCACAGAAAACTTTCTCATTTCAATAACTTTTAGAAACTCCGTTGCAAAAATATACTGTGTGATGAAAACTAGCTATTTTTGTTTCATTTTAATGAGCTGTTTTTGGAGTGCAGTTTACTTATAACTTATAACACGAATTTAGAATATTTTTGTTTGTAAAAAGCATAATGATCTATAGAATACTGCCTATCCTATTTGAGGGCTAGATCTTAACAATAAGATCTGTCCAATGACATATAAATTTATTTATGTATTACACCAATTTTTATGGTTATGGTACTTTCCTGTTAAAAAATGCTTTTGACTACCACTTTCTAAGAATACAAACTCCCCAAATTTTTCTCAGTGTGCTATTTTAAGTCAATGATTTTATATATATATATATATATATATATATATATTATATATGTCAATGATCATATATATGTATATACATATATGTGGATTTTCATTTACTCTTTGAGAGCTTCATAAATGGATCCAGGGTCCACATATCTTATTCATGGCCATCTTTTTCTGCCCTCTGAAATTCATGGGTCTTTCTTTTCCATAAGTTGTACTTTAAGTCCAGTTGCTGCTGCTCATATATTCATGTGTCACTCTCTTGAGCATATTTAACATTGCAGATACTCATCCTGAAAGAAATGGACCTTTATATGTCCTAGAAGTCATCATTGTCAGTAACACCACAGCTAAGGATAAAAGCCCCTGTTCCCCTTCTTCATGTGCTAGAATAATGACTTTGTTCGAAAGACTGATGAACTAAGATCAATCTGAGACATTCCTACGTCTCTTTAGCCTATTACCATTCTCTCCCATGATTTAGGATTAAGCATTAAGCGTGAAAAATCTCAGTTCAAATACTGTGCCCATTACTAATATGCTTTATGATTTCAAGAAACCATTCTATTCTAGACAACAATTAGTGGATTTTCCCAAAGGGTATTGTGATTATTAATGGATACATGTATCCACTATTTGGTTAAATACAGTCAGTACATGTCTTCCTTACAAATTTACAATATACCTATACATTTACACTTATATATTTGTAACTTATGCAACTCTAATCCTACCTATTTCAATCAAATTACATATTTTATTTAATTCATGTTTTCTATTGTAAACCACTACTAGCTTTTTATCCATAACACCAGAAACTTCTTACTCTGCTATTTTCATTTCCTTCCAAAACAAAATGAATGAATGTATGAAGCACCTGTGTCACATAGGTAGAAGTTTTGTCTGTATATTTTTGAATTTTTAAAACAGACCTTACTCAAGACCTTACTTATTTGCAAACCCGATGTTGGTCTGAATTCCACTCATCTTTAAAAAGCCAGTATCTTAGGTATGGTTTCTATTGTGTCAAGGAAACACCATGACCAAAACGCAAGTTGGAGAGGAAAGGTTTATTCAGCTTATATTTCCAGATCATAACCTATCACCTGAGGAATTCATTATAGGAACTGAGACTGGGCAGGATTCTGCAAGCAGGAGCTGATGCAGAGGCCATGGAGGAGTCCTGATTAGTGCCCTGCTTCCCATTGCTTGCTCAGCCTGCTTTCGTTTAGATCCCAGGACCCCCAGCTCAGAGTTAGCACCACACACAAACGGCTGGGCCCTCCCCCACTGTTCACTTATGGAGAAAATGCCTTACAGCTGGATATCATGGAGACATTTCCTCAACTGAGGCTCCTTCCTCTCTGAGGACACTAATTTGTATTATTAAGTTGACACACCAAACCAGTCAGTACAACTGACACCTTAACTGAACACACAAATACATCACCATTAAACTATAACCCTTCCTTTCATATTCATTCCCAAAACTCACATTAAAAGCAAAAGTAACTTGAAAAAGGCCCACAGTCAGGAAAATGCTTTCAACAAAATGGCAGGGAAGAAAATGAACACACAAATTTCAGTTGCCACCTAGAAAATTGCCTAATAACAGTAATAATAATAATAATAATAATAAACACTATGAAGGAAAACAATCAGAAGCAAATACTTTAATTTTATAATAAATGTCATGCTTCCTAATTATTTGGTGAGATTAAATATATTTTACATTTATTTTAGAATAAGTTTTCTTCTTAGAGTTGCATGATAATATCTCTACCATTTCTATAATGTGTGCAAAAGACTTAGGAAGCATTTTCATTATCAATAAAAATGATCAATCAAAAGTATTTTCAATTTAGTTTCTTTATCAAAAGAAACTAATAATTCGGCCAGGCGGTGGTGGTGTACGCCTTTAATCCCAGCACTTGGAAGGCAAAGGCAGGAGAATTTCTGAGTTTGAGGGCAGTGTGGTCTACAAAGTGAGTTTCAGGACAGCCAGGGCTATACAGAGAAACCCTGTCTCAAAAAAAACATAACAAAACAAAAAAACAAAAAAAAAAAAAGAAAAGAAAAAAGAAACTAATAATTCTCAAGGTTGTTTTCATTATTTTTGTAAAACACAGAACTATGTTTCATAAGAAATCCTATACATTTAGAGTTCCAAATTAATATTTTACTAGTTTCCTTTATCTTTAATTTATGTTCATAATACCTGTTGTTTTAATCAATCCTTTGACTATGTGTTGTTCTGTGACTATGACAAGTAGTGTTAGTTATGCCAGTAAACTGCCTTAAACTCCAATGTTTTCCTTTTGTCTTAATACCCTCTACAATTTCTGTCCATGTGCAAACATACACATGGAAACCTAGCTATGCATTTTTATCCAGATCATTCAGTAACTATAGAGGTATCTCAGTATATTTGGTTCATTAATTCATCATGTTTTAAGTCATAGCTAAAAGAGAAAGAGCCAGAACACGTGTTCTAAAAGGCCATTACATCTCAATCAATGTACCCATGTCTCCTCTCCTTTAGAGACAGTGAAGTGGTTATGAAGAACATTTCATATGGGAATTATGAGGACAATAATTACTCTGCTGAGAAATTTACATGATTTACAACATGACAAATTTTATGTCTAATCTTTAATTTTTTCTAATATTATAATAACATTACTGTCATGAAATAAATAATTGGCAATGCCATCACCTTAACACAAAGAGAAGTACCAGATCTTAAAGGAAACATGATACAGATGTTCAAACTTTCACACTACCTTGTTATCTTTAACATTTATTAGAACAATGAATTTGAGCTTTTTCTGCAAGAAAGCACATAAGTAAATGAAACAGATACTTTAAATGACAATTTATTTATTAGAGGTATGAATTTCAAAATCAAACCAATTGAGTAGGTTAGCAGTCATGATAGCTCAGAAATATTTATAAGTTGGACACAGTTGTTAATAGTCCATTTTTTTCTTTTTGTAACATTTCCTTAGTAGACAAATGTAAAGACAAATTTACTTACATTAGAAAAAGGATAGCTCTTGGGAATTTTAAGAGGCTACCTAAATGTATTACTTATTTAAATCTTATTTTTTTTGTAATATTTTTATTTTCTATATTAGTTGTTTGCATTCCAAATGATTTCCCCTTTCCCAAATCCCCCCTCCCCATATGTCCCATAAACCTTCTTCTCTCCATTCATTCTCCAATCACCTCCCTCCTTTTCCTCTGTCCTTATATTCCCTTCCAATGCTAGATCAATCCTTTCCAGGATCAGGACCCTCTCCATACTTCTTCATGGGTGTCATTTGTTACGCAATTTGTGCCTTGGGTATTCAGGGCTTCTGGGCTAATTAATATTCACTTATCAGAGATTGCATTCCATGTGTATTCTTTTGTGATTGGGTTACCTCACTTAGGATGATATTTTCCAGATCAAAGCATTTGCCTAAAAATTTTGTGAATTCATTGTTTCTAATTGCTGAGTAGTATTCCATTGTGTAAATATACCACATTTTCTGTATCCATTCCTCCTTTGAGGGGCATCTGGGTTCTTTCCAGCTTCTGGCTATTATAAATAAGGCTGCTATGAACATAATGGAGCATGTGTCTTTATTGCATGCCGGGGAATCCTTTGGGTATATGCCCAGGAGAGGTATAGCAGGGTCCTCCGGAAGTCTCATGTCCAGTTTTCTGAGGAACTTCGAGACTGATTTCCAAAGTAGTTGAACCATCTTACAGCCCCACCAGCAGTGGAGGAGTGTTCCTCTTTCTCCACATCCTTGCCAACACCTGATGTCTCCTGAGTTTTTGACCTTAGCCATTCTGACTGGTGTAAGGTGAAATCTCAGGGTTGTTTTGATCTGCATTTCCCTAATGACTAATGATGTTGAACACTTCTTAAGGTGCCTCTCGGCCATCTGAATTTCTTCAGGTGAGAACTCTTTATTTAGATCTGTACCCCATTTTTAATAGGGTTATTTGGTTCTCTGGGGTCTAACTTCTTGAGTTCTTTGTATATTTTGGATATTAGCCCTCTATCAGATGTGGGGTTGGTGAATATCCTTTCCCAATTTGATGGTTGCCGTTTTGTCCTTTTAACAGTGTCCTTTGCCTCACAGAAACTTTGTAATTTTATGAGGTCCCATTTGTCAATTCTTGATCTTAGAGCATAAGCTATTGGTGATCTGTCAGGAACTTTTCCCCTGTGCCCATGTCCTCAAGGGTCTTCCCCAGTTTCTTTTCTATTAGTTTCAGTGTGTCTGGTTTTACATGGAGGTCCTTGATCCACTTGGAGTAAAATTTAGTACATGGAGATAAGAATGGATCAATTCGCATTCTTCTGCATGCTGACCTCCAATTGATCCAGCACCATTTGTTGAAAAGGCTATCTTTTTTCAACTGGATATTTTTGGCTCCTTTGTCGAAGATCAAGTGACCGTAGGTATGTCGATTCATTTCTGGATCTTCAATTCTATTCCATTGGTCCACTTGTCTGTCACTGTGCCAATACCATGCAGTTTTTAACACTATTGCTCTGTAGTATTGCTTGAAGTCAGGGATACTGATTCCCCCAGAATTTCTTTTGTTGTTGAGAATAGTTTTAGCTATCCTGGGTTTTTCATTATTCCAGATGAATTTGAGAATTGCTTTTTCTAACTCTGTGAAGAACTAAGTTGGGATTTTGATGGGGATTGCATTGAATCTGCAGATCACTTTTGGCAAGATGGCCATTTTAACTATATTAATCCTGCCGATTCACGAGCATAGCAGATTTTTCCATTTTCTGAGGTCTTCCTCGATTTCCTTCTTCAGAGACCTGAAGTTCTTGTCACATAGATCTTTCACTTGTTTGGTTAGAGTCATACCTCCCATCACATAATAATCAAAACACCAAATGTACTAAACAAAGAAAGAATATTAAAGGCAGTAAGAGAAAAAGGCCAAGTAACATATAAAGGAAGACCTATCAGAATCACAGCAGACTTTTCACCTGAGACTTTGAAGGCTAGAAGGTCCTGGGCAGATCTCATGCAGACTCTAAGAGAACACAAATGCCAGCCAAAACTACTATACCCAGCAAAACTCTCAATCACCATAGATGGAGAAACTAAGATATTCCATGACAAAACCAAGTTTACCCAATATCTATCCACAAACCCAGCCCTACAAAGGATAATAGGAGGAAAACACCAATACAAGGAGGGAAACTTCACCCTGGAAAAAGCAAGATAGTAACCTTTCATCAAACCCAAAAGAAGTTAACCAATCAAATTTAAAAAATAACGTCAAAATTGACAGGAAGTAACAATCACTATTCCTTAATATCTCTTAACATCAATGAATTCAATGCCCCAATAAAATGACATAGACTAACCGACTGGATAGTAAACAGGACCCTACATTTTGCTGCTTACAGGAAACACACCTCAGGGTCAAAGACAAACACTACCTTAGAGTAAAAGGCTGGAAGACAATTTTACAAGCAAATGGTCTCAGGAAACAAGCTGGAGTAGCCATTTTAATATCAGATAAAATTGACTTTCAACCCAAAGTCATCAAAAGAGACTCTGAGGGACACTTCTTGCTGGTCAAAGGAAAAATACAACAAGAAGAACTCTCAATCCTGAACATCTATGCTCCAAATGCAAGGGCACCCTCTTTCGTAAAAGAAACTTTATTAAAGCTCAAAGCACACATTGCACCTAACACAATAATTGTGGGTGACTTCAATACTGCACTTTCCTCAATGGACCAATCAGGAAAACAGAAACTAAACAGGGACACAATGAATCTAATTGAGGCTCTGGACCAATTAGATTTAACAGATATATATATAGAACATTCTATCCTAAAGCAAAAGAATATACCTTTTTCTTAGCACCTCATGGTACCTTCTCCAAAATCGACCATATAATTGGTCACAAGACAGACCTCAACAAATATAAGAAGATTGAACTAATCCCATGCCTCCTATCAGATCCTATGGAGTAAAAGTGGTCTTCAATAGCAACAAAAACAACAGAAAACCCACATACACGTGGAAACTGAACAATATTCTACTCAATGATACCTTGGTCAAGGAAGAAATAAAGAAAGAAATTAAAGACTTTTTAGAACATAATGAAAATGAAGACACAATATACCCAAATCTATGGGACACAATGAAAGCAGTGCTAAATTCTATTTTTTAACAACATATTATTTCAAATTTGCTACACTTTGTTCAGTTAAGACAATGGTGAAGGAACATTGGGAAATTCTATATGAATAAGGTATCATAGTGTCCTACAAGTCATTTGTAGTCCCATGGAAACATGATTTGTGATTGTAAATTATAAAGGATTGAATTAATAAAGAACAACTCAAAACACAAACTTTGACAAGAAAGAAAAGACATAACACCAATAGAACTTTATGGAAAAGTGAGCTGAGCTTTGAGATAGGGCAATATAAATTCCTTAAGTACAAGATTTCTTATATGCAAGTATGGAAGGTATATTTTCCCTCACATATTCTCCTGAAGAAGAGATGTTGAACAGTATCATCAATATGTCAACAATTTAAAGAATTCATATTTTTATTACCTAAAAAACAAAAATTGTATGTTACGGCATTTTAAATATTGCTCTAAGAAGAGAAATGGGTCCCCTTAGGTTAAATGTAAATTATTACTTTTCTTAGCACAACAGGAAGCTTGGATCTCAGCATTCCATTAGTTCCCATTACCTTAAATATCTTATATAATGATAAAATATATTTTGTAGATATCAGTGAATTGGAATTTGATCTTGTTTCTCTGTGAAGCAGGGAGAGAGAGAGGCAGGGATATGGGAGATAGAAAGAGACAAATGTTTGGCATTGAAATTGGAGGAGAGGGGAAGAAATTTGACATTATGAAAATGTCTATGCATCTCCCTCATATAAGGAAAATAGGTCCCACATTTCTATAGGCACTCTGCCTTTCTGAAGAGAGAGACACATGCTAACTCTCAGCTTGGCTCCTGTGATTTTCACCTCAGATTTTGGTGAAATCATAAAATCTGAAACTTTTGACAGAGTCAACTGAAGAGATCACAGAAAGCCCCAGGTATTCTGCACACACATTCAACAGATCTCACATACTGTGCAGTTCTGATTATCTGAAGTTCCTTAGAAAAATACTCATATTACTATAAATAAAGAAAAGCCTCGTGTAGTGATATTGTTAAAGTTTATTTCTTATAGATATTCCACACCTGGGTATATTACTCCATAACATTATGACGTTCTCACCAGTCTTCTCCAGTCTATACTGGTTAAGGCTCCCTAAAGGAAGAGAACACAAAAATTAATTTGAAATGAATATGCATTGAGAGAAGATTTATTTTATTGGCTTAAACAACACAATCTGAGTAGTCTGACAGTGACTTCCTCACACATAAGATGCTGAGCATTCAGCACCTACTTAATCCATAAGAGTAGGTAACTCAGGAATACAGATATAGGGCTAAAGTCACTCAGAACTACCTGAAGGCCATAAATCTTTAGGTCATGTTGGAAGGATGAATATGTTGGGTTCTAATATCAGCAATCATTCACAAAATCCAGATTTACCTGCAAACAAAAGGGGAGACACAGAGTAAATAAAGAGTAAAAGCTACTTCTCTGAACCTAATTAGCCCTAAGACCCTCCTGGAAAGAACTGCTACAGTTCTTTCAGGGCTGTTATTCCCACATCATTTAATTAAGAAAACTCACAGCTGGAGAGATAGATCAGAGAATAAAAGGGTCCGCTGATCTTCTAGAGGATGGAGTCCAGCTTCAACCACTCGCACTAAGAAGCTGCCAGCCTGAAGAGCAGTAAAGGGGCTTGACACATTAGCCTGGATAAAACAGGCACCTGCACTCAATGTGCATAGCCACATACATGTGCATAATTACAATATGTAAGGAAAGTAGATATGTTTTTAAACCAAGAAATTCTTTCATAGGTCTCTTATAGATTTGTCTTCTGGTTAAATTCAGATCCAGTCAAGTTCAAATTATAAACAATCACAAGATTTTCTCTCTATTTTTCCTAATATATTCACTTTACTTTTATGCTTGCTACTTCATGACTGTCAACTTTTTGTAGAAATAATTTGCCATTTATATTCAGTTTTAGTAGAAAATATAAATTATTGAAAGTGCATATCAGATAACAGGAATTTTTGTAGACTGTTTTCTTAGCTTTTGTGTCATTAGTGAGATCTATGAGACAATCACACTCTGAAAGACCATTCTAATAAGCAGTTATGTCAAATGACGATAATGTTTTGGAGTAATAAACATTATAAAATATATAATAGTCACTTAGTAATGTGTGCCATAAGCACATTTCTTCAGCATAAGTATTTTGTTTCAAATAAAACTAACGATATAAACAAATAACATTATGAGAAGTAAAATAAATTGAATACTTTTTTAAAAAAACAAAGACCAAGTGAAATGTTTGTCAATTTATTTGGTCTAGAAGGAGTGAAATCGCTTTTTGTTCAAAACATCCCAGACATTGATCTGTTCTCTGAGAAGGCAAATTTCCTCTCTATAGAAAATTTCTTTAGTTTAACTTCTCTTATTTTAAATGTTAACATTTAGTGTTGTTCCTTTCTGCCCATTAATTGCTTGTATTATCAGAATGTTATTTTGCAGTTAATGTATCTAAAGTTTCCATTAAGTCAGTTAAATATTATTTACATGCTAAAACCCCATGCTGGTTGATGTCCTAGTAATTTGTGTCAATTTGAGGCTCTTACTGTTAACAGCATTTTCAAATTCTTATTTGTGAATGTAAATTCAGTAGTGGGAAATCACTGCTTAAATATAGCACTATTAACTATTCTCTAAAAGAATGTTCAAAAAAGATTGTAGGATTTTAAAATATTTACTTGAGCCTTCCTAACAATAAATTACTATACAGATTTTTTTCTTTTTACTCAAATATATCTTCTTTGATTTTGCCGACCTGACTTCTTAATACATTTTCCCAATTTAAATAGGATGAGAGAGTAACCTATTGAAAGTACTCTAGTATATGTGGAATGAGTACCGAGTCACTTTTGTCTTACCCACTGTTTCAAAGTTGTTCATTGATAGCAAATAAAACTTTGTTTACTACATGAAGTTTCATATATGAAAGCCCACACATCGGCTTGACACCTCCTGTCTACCATGCACCCAGTGATTCTGAAGAGTAGAGTTTATGTCTCTGATTTATTTCCAGCTCACTGGAAAACTGAGACACTAACCTCTACCTAGAGAATTGTGTAATTTTTATGCAAACATATGAGTTCTGGTCACATCTTTGACTGAATAAAGACTTTGCAAACTTCCTTACTTTTTCTATTATGATTGATCAACGAGCATTGGCTGCTCGTCTCAGCCCCTTCCTCAGAATAGAACATCAATATTTATTGCAAAGAGAACATGATTAGAATTCTGTATATTCCCTTGACCATAGGATTTGGGGAAACTACTCTAAAGGTCCACACTTCTTTCTTTAGATTTGTATATAAATTGTCTAATTATTATATAAATATATTTATTCCTTATAACTAGAATTTACATAAAATATCCTCCAACAGGATAATCCCTACTTTTCATTTGAAGATATAATACATATAAAAAGATAACTATTTAATGATACTCATAAGCCAAGATATGATTTTTTTCAATATCCTATCAAAAATATATTCTTAATTATAAATACCACACACCCCAAATCCCAGAGATGAAAACAGAACTTCACTAACTGTAGCAAGTTTCATTGTTATTACATTATAATCTTTAATGACAGATTGGTTCATAATGGGAAGTTTCATTTTTAGTGTTTCCCCATCCCCACTCAGTTAAGCTTCATATCATTCTCCTTGGGGGTCATCACCTCCTTCCATTCTTCAAGGCTAGATTCTCAACCTAATCTAAGTCAGTTCTGTCTACTACATTCTCTACAAACATCATAGATGTTACTGTACTTGGAGAAGAAATAGGGTCTTTAGAAATCTGTCACATTACATAAGATATTCGATTTTTAATCTATTATGGAGGATACACAAATTAAAAATGAGAAGAATGGAATATAAACATTCAGAGGAAAGACATGAAAGTTGAAGAAAGACTAGTTGAGAAACAGAAGACACATTGAGGAGAGAAACAAGAAAGGTTAATTGGGAGTGAATATAATAACAACATAGTAAATACATATATGGAAATTTAATAAAACATTTTATATGTAATTGATGTATTACACATTTATATTATATACATTATATATTTATATACAGTTATTGTACAGTATATAATTATATTATGTATAATTTTTATATATATAAAATCTTTTACCTATTATATATAATTAGCCTATGATAAAATATTTTGGTAAAGAAGGGCATATATAATTATTTTTTATGCCGTATAGTATATCTTACTTATTAGTGAAGCTGCTTGATGATATTTTTAATTTTTATGTAAAATATGAAAGAAATAAATTCATTCTTGGATGCTGAGGTAAATAATGCAAACTTTCTCACTGTTTTGAACTTTATTAGATGTAGTAAAGTATATTATCCAAATAAAAAAGTTATTGTAACCAGTAGTGAAGTGTGCTACCCAAATAAAAAGTTATTTTAGCTAGTGATCATATTTTGATAGAGTTGAGAATGTGTTCCACATATTCTGTACAATGCCCGTCAAAACCATCATCCTACATATAACTCTGAATCCATTCTTATTATAGTCATGTCTTTGTTTATTATTTTAGACTCCACAATAACCAAAGCTTGGAGTGTTCATTTTCATTTATTTTGATACATTTGATACATATGACATAATAATATTTTCTCAACAAGCCTATGATATAAGCAAGGTTAATATCTCCATTGTGTAAAATGAGAAACAGTCTTAAAAACATCAAATAACCTATTCAAAGAGAATAAGATAATATTTACCCTATGGACCAGATATCTTCTAAAAGCCTTGATATATTATGTATTTATAAGATATCTTCAATAATTCAAATTTAGTATGGGCAAATAACTGTCTGCAGATGAAAGTAAAGCCTTGGTCCTTGGTCCAGAACCCCAAGGGTCTTCTCTGTGTTTCACTTATTGAGGCCCGTGAAAAGCCACAAACAGCGTCCAAATCTGCCACTCACATCTCAAAGACTCTCTTACGTGCTGGAAAATATGGTCTGGTCCAAAATAGAGCAGCCTGCAGAGTAGCCTGTACCTGCTGATTAGCCTTATCCTGTTCCAAGGCCTACTCAGTTTGCAGCTTTCTGAGTCACGTGGAATAAGATTAAAGTAGCATACCTAGTTGAGAAATGTGTTATCTCCAGAATATAAATAAATCCACTAAGTATTATATTTCATTCTTGATGGTAGCATTAACTAGGAGCAATATCTTATTCTCAACTGAGAAGGAATATATCTACATGCCCATGACATAAAGAATCCTTAAAAATTCTCCAACATAGAGGCACTTGACTTTTCCTCTATTGTGCATGTGTGTCATCAAGGCATATAATGTCATTCTTACCTCTCATTCATTGATCCAATCACAGCAATTATAATAGACCAGTGTAATATTTTGTGTAAAGACAAATACTCATGGTCCTGAGATCCCTTTGAACTAAGTTATGAAACAAGACTGGAGAGTTCCCATACCCTGAGGTAAAACAATGAAGGTTATATATCTGACACTGTCAGCTGGAATCCAATTGCTTTTGCTCGACCTTATAGACAGGTACTTTGAAAAAGCATATGCTAGATCAATATTTCATGTACCAGGAGATGTGTTAAGCTGTTCAAGTAAGGATACTGCTTCTGGTACAACAGCTGATATTGAAATCACTATTTGATTCATTTTAAATATTCATCTGTCATTATCCATGAACCATTTGGCTTCTGAATAGGCCAAACATACAAGTTAAAGGGAGATGCCTTAGGAACCACCACCCTGCAGCATTCAAATCCTTGAAAGTGGCACTGATGCCTTTTTATTCTTGTCATGGAATGAGCGTGGCTTATCCTTCCAATAGAATTCTGTAGAATAATAATTTCTCACAATAAATATGATCATATGGTCTTCTGAGCCTGTATATTTTAGAGAGTCACTTATGTCTTATATGCTACTGTCCATCCTATTCTTGGAATTGAGATATAGTCCCTAAGTTGAAGTGTTTACAAGATTTCTTTAGACAATTTGACAATCATTGTTACATTTAGATATAAACTTTGCTGAAAACAAGAAAAAAATGTCCTAGTGAAAATTGGGTAATAGGGTCAAAAGATTGAGAGATACAGAGATAGAGAAAGACAGAGTCATGGAGACAAATACAAAGATAGAGACAATGAAAGAATGCTATTATGAAAGGGGCTTTGGTAAGTTTAGCATTTTAGCAATTATAAGTTACTATTGACCTTGATTCCTGAGGCCTCGCTCTTAAGTTTTTGCACAGTACTTGAGGTAAGATCACTTGCAGTGAAATTAAAAGAATAGTTACATAAAGTACTCTAGAGGTGTTTTTAGGGCTCTCTTTATACTTTCTGCCTTCTATTAAATGTAGAACAAACTTAGTAGTAGAGATGATAACCTCCTCTCCATCATGAGGATGCACTAAAAAAGTTGGTTGGAGCCTAGAAATCATGGTATGCAACTAAATGCAGTAACACAGAAGGTGAAATACCAAGTTACCACAAAAGGGAGATCATAGAATCAGACTGTGTAGCAGGTCAAAATATATTTACATTAGCATATTTGATCAGCAATTCAAGCAGGAGCCTAACTAACATTCCCTATGTAAGATCAGATAATCTTTTACTTAAATCCAAGTATAAGCATATCAATTAAATGGTGACTCTGTACTATTTTACCCATTACATGCTTATAATTTAAGATTGTGGTGACTACCTGTGTTCCAGGAGTTAAAAATAGATGCTCTTTTATGGTTCAGTTAAGTCATTAAAAAAAATCTTTTTTCCAATTTATTTCTTTTCACACTCCAGATTTTATTCCCCTCATCCCCATCCACCCTCAGACTATTCCACATCCCACACCTTCTGTCTCCACGTAGACATCTCCACCCCCCCACACACACACCCCATGTGACCTCTAAACTCCGTGGGGCCTCCACAGTTTTAAATCACATGACTTTTTTGTATAAGATTGAGATCTATGGTTGAATTTTGGATGAGCCTTTTGAATGTAGATATTCACCTTGAATTATATATTAGCAGTGTGAGGTTATTTGGGGGGATGGACAGAAGACCCCATGGTAGACTTCTCAGCTGCCATTGACTGTGCATGGAGATCCAGCCCAGAGGCTCTGCCTAACCTGTGCTACTCAAGTTTTCTTCGGTGAGGCCCACATTTATCTATCAAATGCCTTCATTTTTAAAATTTAATTTGTATTCTGAGATTTTATGAGTTCTAAGATTGCCATGTTGGCGAGGATGTGGAGAAAGAGGAACACTCCTCCACTGTTGGTGGGCTTGCAAATTGGTACAAACACTCTGGAAATCAGTCTGGCGGTTCCTTCGAAAACTGGGCACCTCACTTCCGGAGGACCCTGCTATACCACTCCTGGGCATATACCCAGAAGATTCTCCAGCATGCAATAAGGATACATGTTCCACTATGTTCATAGCAGCCCTATTTATAATTGCCAGAAGCTGGAAAGAACCCAGGTATCCCTCAACAGAAGAGTGGATGCAAAAAAATGTGGCATATATACACAATGGAGTACTATTCAGCCATTAGAAACAATGAATTCATGAAATTCTTCGGCAAATGGGTGGAGCTGGAGAACATCATACTAAGTGAGGTAACCCAGACTCAAAAGATGAATCAAAGAAAAATGTAATCAAACAAAAGCCTCTCTTGTTTGTAATTTGCTTCTCTTGACTGCAGAAAGTAACCACTTCATACATGATCCAGATTCCTCTCCAGTTCCTTCCAATTTAAGTGGTAATATATAAAATTATAAGTTCAGCAAGAAATAGGTGTTTTTTTAATATTTTTATTAGCCACTTAGATATTTATCCCTTCAGCTAAAATGGTGGCATCATGGAGTTTAAAGGAAAACTCAGAATGCAGCCCTAATTTTAGAAACTCACTCTGATAATATTCAAAGATTACCTTAAAGTGAAAGAAAGATGAGAAAAACTATCTCTAGCTTGCTTTCAGGCTTTGCCCTGTGCTGTGGTGAAATGGAGATCAAGAAGACCATTGGCAAGAGAAAAGTGTGGTTGATAGATAATGTGGGCAGTTGGAACAAGAGCAAACAAAGGCTAATCGACAGGCCAAGAGGATCACCAGGAACAGAGCTCTGGGTAAGGTCAGGTCAGATGTGAAACTACTCTGGCCTTAGAGAGATCCCAGAAGGACATTAACAGGAGATGGCTTTCTCCTAGCAGAAGCTAACAAGTCATTGGTCATAGAAACACAAGCTATTAAAATTGTTGTGTTAACTTATAAAATGTAAAGTTCAAGGAGCCATTCTAGAATGATGGCATTGTGCTAGAATATTGAATACCATGCACTACACTAGGTAAATACCAATGTACAAATATATTCTCTTTAGAATAAATATCTGTCTTTAATGGTCCCACTGGTAATCCACAGAGTGTAAAATAAAATATAAATTAAACCTAGGATATATGTAGGACAAAGATTAAGTAAAGAATGAATTTATCTATAATCCCTCATAAAAGTGAATTTTCTATCAAGTTATAAAATCCAATCAAAATCAAGATGAGATATACATGACTTCTAGAATTGCATGTTACAAAGAACCTTTAGCAAACTCAGGTAGGAAAATGATGGGAGGTCAATGAAGATCTGACTCAAATGAATCCAAAACAGAAGCTCAACTTTACTGTTGAATATGATTTGTCTCGGCTGCTCAGTGAGGCTCATTATTTTTCTAAGACTTTCGGAGATAGAACACACACAAAAAGAAGCACACGCGAAAAAAGGGCTAGTTGAAGAATTTAAAACAAACTACAAAATAGAGTAACCTCAACAAACTGGTTTCTGTGTCTACAGAGTCTGCATTTATATCATTACATCTAAAAATTCTTCTCATAGCAAGATCATCATATTGTATATTCAAATGTCGAAAGTTATTTAAATGTTTGCAAGATCAAATAGTTCACCCAAAAGAGCAGGAGAAACAGATGATACACACCTGCCAGTGAACTTTGAACAAGAAGAATATGTTCACCATTACTTAATCTATACAATACCAGTAGGCAACATAAAGAAAAATTGAGTCCTCCCATGGGATTCTGTAGGAGATTATTAAAGTCGGCATTCAGAGCTGAGAAAAAGAGGGAATTCTGACTCTGGGAACAAAAGAATATTTTAGAACTACACTCAGAAGATCTCATGCAACTTAAGTTAATAAATATTTTCTTTATTCAAAATGTTTAGTATGTGAGGGAGTGCGTGTGTGTGTATGTGTGTGTGCGTGCGTGCGTGTGTGCGTGCGTGTGTGTGTGTGTGTGTGTGTGTGTGTGTGTGTGTGTAAGTATTCCCTGTGGGTATAGATGCATACAAACAGTGTAGACAGTGGCAAGAAGTATTAGAGCCCTTGTACGTGGGTGCTCAGAGTACAACTTAAGTCTTCTGCGAGAACGGCAAGTACTCTTAGGCAGAGTCACCTCTCAGAGCTGAGGCTGAGAGAGCCAACCTCCACTATTAACTGTTTACTTTCAACTGGGGTTTCTACCTGAATGTTCTTATAAAAAGTTAATAGAACTATCCACTCTAAAATACTGAAGAACAGTGCTACCTAAATCAGGAAAACACGGCTTCCATGTTCCCATATCAGCTCAGTAAAAAATCCCCCATTTGTTCGTTAATTTTCTGGACAATCATTCTATCCAGTTACCCTTTGCAGCTGCTTTTCCTCTCACTAGAAGTGAGGTTTTTTTTTTATTATTATTCAATATATTTTTATTTACATTTCAAATGATTTCCCCTTTTCTGGCTCCCCTCACCCTGAAAGTCCCATAAGCCCTCTTCCCTCTCCCTATTCCCCCATCCAACCCTTCCCACTTCCCGATTCTGGAATTTCCCTATACTGCTGCACTGAGTCTTTCCAGAACCAGGGACCACTCCTCCATTCCTCTTGAACATCAATTAATATGTGGATTATGTTTTGGGTATTCCACATTACTAGGCTAATATCCACTTATCAGTGAGTGCATACCATGATTGATCTTTTGAAACTGGGTTGCCTCACTTAGTATGATGTTCTCCAGATCCATTCATTTGTCTAAGAATTTCATGTATTCAATGTTTCTGATGGCTGAATAGTACTCCATTGTGTAAATATACCACAATTTTTGTATCCATTCCTCTGTTGAGGGACACCTGGGTTCTTTCCAGCTTCTGGCTATTACAAACAGGGCTGCTATGAACATAGTGGAGCATATGTCTTTATTGCATGCCGGGGACTCCTCTGGGTATATGCCTAGGAGTAGTATAGCAGGGTCCTCAGGAACTGTCATGCCCAGATTTCTGAGGAACTGCCAAATTGATTTCCAAAATGGTTGCACCATCTTGAAATCCCACCAGCAGTTGGAGGAGTGTTCCTCTTTCTCCACATCCTCGCCAACACCTGTTGTCTCCTAAGGTTTTAACCTTAGCCATTCTGACTGGTGTGAGGTGAAATCTTAGGGTTGTTATGTTTGCATTTACCTAATGACTAAAGATGTTGAGCATTTCTTAAGGTGCTTCTCAGGCATCCGACATTCTTCATGGGAAAATTCTTTGTTTAGTTCTGTACCCTATTTTTTTTTAATTTTATTCGATATATTTTTTATTTACATTTCAAATGATTTCCCCTTTTTTGGTTCCCCACTTCCCGAAAGTCACATAAGCCCACTTCCCTCCCTCTGTTCTCCCACCTATCCCTTCCCACTTCCCTGTTCTGGTTTTGTCTTATACTGCTACACTGGGTCTTTCCAGAACTAGGGGCCACTCCTCCGTTCTTCTTGTACCTCATTTGAAGTGTGGATTATGTTTTGCATATTCCAGTTTTCCAAGCTAATATCCACTTATTAGTGAGTGCATACCATGATTGATCTTTTAAGACTGGGTTACCTCACTTAGTATGATGTTCTCCAGCTCAATCCATTTGCCGAAGAATTTCATGAATTCATTGTTTCTAATGGCTAAATAGTACTCCATTGTGTAGATATACCACATTTTTTTGCATCCATTCTTCTGTTGAGGGATACCTGTGTTCTTTCCAGCTTCTAGCTATTATAAATAGGGCTGCTATGAACATAGTGGAACATATATCCTTATTACATGCTGGGGAAGCCTCTGGGTATATGCCCAGGAGTGGTATAGCAGGATCTTTCGGAAGTGACATGCCCAGTTTTCTGAGGGACTGCCAGACTGATTTCCAGAGTGGTTCTACCAATTTGCAACCCCACCAGCAGTGGAGGAGTGTTCCTCTTTCTCCATATCCTTGCCAACATCTGCTGTCTCCTGAGTTTTTAATCTTAGACATTCTGACTGGTGTAAGGTGAAATCTCAGGGTTGTTTTGATTTGCATTTCCCTGATGACTAGTGAAGTTGAGCATTTTTTAAGATGTTTCTCCGCCATCCAAAGTTCTTCAGGTGAGGATTCTTTGTTTAAATCTGTACCCCATTTTTAATAGGGTTATTTGGTTTTCTGGGGTCTAACTTCTTGAGTTCTTTGTATATATTGGATATTAACCCTCTATCTGATGTAGAGTTGGTGAAGATCTTTTCCCAATTTGATGGTTGCCGATTTGTCCTTTTGATGGTGTCCTTTGTTTTACAGAAACTTTGTAATTTTATGAGGTCCCATTTGTCAATTCTTGATCTTAGAGCATAAGCTATTGGTGTTCTCTGTTCAGGAACTTTCCCCCTGTACCGATGTCCTCAAGGGTCTTCCCCAGTTTCTTTTCTATTAGCTTCAGAGTGTCTGGCTTTATATGGAGGTCCTTGATCCGTTTGGAAATAAGCTTAGTAGGAGGAGAAAAGGATGGTATGCACTCACTAATAAGTGGATATTAACCTAGAAAAATGGAATACCCAAAACATAATCCACACATCAAATGAGGTACAAGAAGAAAGGAGGAGTGGCCCCTTGTTCTGGAAAGACTCAGTGAAGCAGTATTCGGCAAAACCAGAACGGGGAAGTGGGAAGGGATGGGTGGGAGGACAGGGGAAGAGAAGGGGGCTTACGGGACTTTCGGGGAGTGTGGGGCTAGAAAAGGGGAAATCATTTGAAATGTAAATAAAAAATTATATCGAATAAAAGAAAAAAAAAGAAAAAAAAAGCATGGATCAATTCGTATTCTTCTGCATGCTGACCTCCAGTTGAACCAGCTCCATTTGTTGAAAAGGCTATCTTTTTTCCATTGGATGTTTTCAGCCCCTTTGTCCAGGATCAAGTGGCCATAGGTGTGTGGGTTCATTTCTGGATCTTCAATCCTGTTCCATTGATCCTCCTGCCTGTCACTGTACCAATAGCATGCAGTTTTTAACACTATTGCTCGGTAATATTGCTTGATTTCAGGGATACTGATTCTCCCAGAATTTCTTTTGTTGTTGAGAATAGTTTTAGCTATCCTGGGTTTTTTGTTATTCCAGATGAATTTGAGAATTGCTCTTTCTAACTCTGTGAAGAATTGAGTTGGGATTTTGATGGGTATTGCATTGAATCTGTAGATTACTTTTGGCAAAATGGCCATTTTTAATAGGGTTATTTGGTTCTCTGGTGTATACCTTCTTGAGTTCTTTGTATATATTAGATATTAGGCCTCTGTCGGATTTAGGGTTGGTGAAGATCCTTCCCGAATCTGTTGGTTGATGTTTTGTCCTTTTGACAGTGTCCTTTGCCTTACAGAAACTTTGTAATTTTATGAGGTCCCATTTGTCAATTCTTGATCTTAGAGTGTAAGCTTTTGGTGCTCTGTTCAGGAACTTTTCCTCTGTGCCCATGTCCTCAAGGGTCTTCCCAAATTTCTTTTCTATTAGTTTCAGTGTGTCAGGTTTTATGTGGAGGTCCTTGATACACTTGGCGTTGAGCTTAGTACAAGGAGATAAGAATGGATCAATTCACATTCTTCTGCATGCTGTCCTGGCATTCATCTTGTTAGTCAATTCCAGTGTCTTTATACTGCCTTCTTGTGTGTGTGTGTGTGTGTGTGTGTGTGTGTGTGTGTGTTATTTCCCCTTTGCTTTTTCATTTAGAGCAACAATGGTGACCCATAGTAAATTATCACATTTCTAATCCCTAATTACCTCTGATAAATTAACTTGCTTCAAAATAAGCTAACACTGACAAGTTTCAATCACGAGGAGTTATGTAGCTGATGGCTAATTGCCCTGCAAAGCATTAATTGAAGTCTTTTCCTTAACTTCTCCTAGGGAATTAGGTGTTCCTACCTTTTCTTTCCATAGTGTGTGGATCTGTTCGCTGTGTTTGCTTCTTTGTCTGCCTTGGAGAGTCAGATTATTTGACATATGCATACTTTGAGTAGCGGCACTGTAAAAGAAAACTTGCTTTGCAGCAACTTTATTCAATATCTGTACACCTGAGCTACATTTTCCATATTAAACTGCTAAAGTTGCTTGTAGTATATACCTAGCCACCTCATGTAATATATCAGGTAAAACAATACAACTCCTACCGGCCTTCCTTCCATCCCTATAAGTTGGAAATGTTCCTGATTGAAATCTGGGAATAGGCAGAGAAGCCACTTGAACTACAAAAGCTAACATTCTTTTTTTTTATTATTCTATACATTTTTTATTTACATTTCAAATGATTTCCCCTTTTCTGGCCCCCCCCATTCCCTGAAAGTCACATAAGCCCCCTTCCCTCCCCCTGTTCTCCCCACCACCCCTTCCCACTTCCCTGTTCTGGTTTTGAAAAGCTAACATTCTAAACTAAGAGTAGATTTATATTCACAGAAAAAAAAATTCTCCATTGGCCTAGAAGCTACTTAGAGGACACTTTCTTTCTAAAACAACTCTGCTTATGATTAAGGAAATGTGTCTATAGTAAAAATTGGATTAAAATAAGGTCTTGTGCCCAATCAAAGGTACTCCTGCTGGCAGATGTTGAATTCAATGGCCCAACTCGGGGATACTTCTTGATTCTGCTAAAACAAACAATCAAACAAAACAAAACAAAAACCCTTGCTGCTCCTCTTTATCAACTTCAAGATTTTTCACATTGCCTGATATGTACGCCCATTATTTATTGCAATGAATGTTAAATGCTGCATTTTCTTCACAATCCTAATAAAGAAAAATGATAAAATAGAGAAAAATTCATCCAAATTTCTATTCAAATGCTTGAGAGAACACAAAGATAAAACAAAAACAAAACAAACAAAACAAAACACCGGTACCCATATAGGAAAAAAATACAGAAATGTTTCCTTTGTCATGGTAACAGTATATGGGTTTGTTGTATAATTATCAACTACATAAATAGTGAGCAACTGAGTGTCCATCCCAATATATGTGTGTGCAACTGATAAGTAAATGTATTAAAGAGTGTTTCTATCTGTCTATGAACCTAACTTGTTCTTTCTAGATTGGGTTATACAAAGCAATAGATGCTCAGTTTCTTGTATCTTAGTGGAGGAAAAAATTCTCATGGACTCCAAGGAGAGAAGTCAAGTGTCCTGTTGGTCTCAAGAGTGTGTTATTCTCTATTGTTTTGTAGCAACAGTGCATTTATTGGATTAGCTAGATATAACATCACCAATCTGGAGCTAAGAGCCAGTGGATTTTTGTTTGTTTGTTTTTCTTTTTCTTTTTCAAGACAGAGTTTCTCTGGGTAGCCCTGGCTGTCCTGGAACTCACTCCGCAGACCAGGCTGGCCTCAAGAACTCAGAAACCCACCTGCCTGTCTCCCAAGTGCTGAGATTAAAGACATGTGCCATCACTGCCTGAAAGGTCTGTGCACTTTTAATTAATAGAAAATGTCTGATCATCTTTGGTGAAAAAGAGAGAAGCAGAGCCATAGGCCTGCTAGCCTCTTGACCTACGAATAATCAGATCTGTGGACATCAGATTCCATTTTCTAGGCAGGGCTGAGAGGTTTCTTGCATCTAGTAAGTAGCAGGTGATGTTGAAATTCTTCGACTATAAACCAAGACTTAGCTACTGATGTGAAAGGATCCACAGTGGAGTAAACAGAGGTGCACACAAATTTGAGTAATCATTGAAATGAAAACCTCAAAGAGCTGTGTATCAAACATATCAATTTGCTCATCACCAGAGCTGTGTTGCATATAGATTTGTAGAAGTCGACCTGTTGGAACTGACTGAGGATCCAGATGTTCCTGATCCCGATCAGTCTAAGTTGTAGCCAGATATATTCTTGATGCCAGACTTCTTTTCTCATTTGTCTTTGGGCATTCACTCTTGGAATATATGCTTGTGAAATCCTTTTTCTTACCTGTAGCTTTATATGTAAATCATTCCTCTGGTTCTTTCTAAGTTTATAACCCAGAAAATATCTTTCTGAGAGCCTTTTTAATAATGTTTAATACTGAAGGAAGCGGTAGGACTGTTCGGGCATCTGAGGGTTGGAGGAGCGTCACTCACCGGGCTGTACTTTATGAGCACAGATGCTTTATGAGCACAGAAGGGGGCAGTGGATCCATTGCAAAATGTCTGACAAGGATACTAACTTATTATGTCATGGTAAATACTTCCAAAGTCCTGCACATGGCTAGACTCTATCATCTTTATTATTTTTATGGACCTCAAAAACATCTATGAAACATCTTCATAACAGCAGCTTCTGCCACTTTAAATGTGCTTATGTCTATGATTTCAACCCAATGGAATATACCTCATGGAGTCTATCTTTAGTTACTAATCTACCTTTATCTCCTTTCTTTCTTAGAGAGAAAATACAAACTCTTTAAGTAGGAACTTAATTTATACACAGGATTTGTCATAGCATATTGTAATATTCTACTTAACACATGGATTTAGGATCCTAAGTTGTTGTTATCAGACATCAGAACTATTATTCTGAAATAAGTTTCTTTGTATACAAATAAAAATGAGCAATCTCTAAATTCTTACTCTATGTAAGAATATGTACCTACCTCAATATATGACAGGAAAAAGAATAAACTATTATGCACAAAGGTTAGATAAGAAAGTAAAATCTTTTAATTTCAAATAAATATGCAACAGTTAGTCATCAAATGCTTATTTTGTTTAATGTATGCTGTGTATAGCTTATATTCATATGTAATTTCAATAAGATCACTAGCATTGGGTGCCTACAACAGTTTTGTGGTGCTCCTCACAGCACTCTCTCCAGCAGTTGTTCACATTATTTTTCATTTTAGGTGTAAATGGGCTTTAAGTACAGAGGAGTGTCATAGCTAGTCCAGACTTGTCTAAAATCACAATGATAATTAGTCCTGAGTTTCCTTACTTACTACATTTGAAAGATAATTGAATTTATGTTAGTGATTTAGGTTCTGCTATTATTAAATACCTGACAAACAAAAATGGTATTTTTTGATACACAGTAGAGCATCAGTGCATAATACAAAGGAAATTTGTATACATAGTCTCCATAGAAAAAAATATATGCAATATAGTATATTATATACTTTTATTGAGATAAGTCACTGGGATATGCAATGTTATAAACTAGAAACTATAATTTTGCTAATTGATTTAGAACTTATTTTGCACAATTTGCTTAATGATTGATTTATATAAATGAGATACAAAAATAACCATATCATTTTATTTACACATGAATCACACAATAATACTTTTATTCATAATTATATTATGGTAAAATTTTGACAAGTAAATCCACAGATCTGAATATGTCAATTTAAAATGTCTCTGAAGACTTATATAGTTAAAAGCCATTAAAAATTAGGATGGTTAAAGAAACGTAATATAATTTTTACTAGGAAAAAAACCTAAAAAATTAAAAATGCTCTGCAAGTTAAAAGTCAAGCAATCCAAAAAGTTTATAAATAGTCAAAGGAACTCCATGGGCAAGTAGACTAAAGAAATGATGGTCAAAAATCTTGTGAGTAGTGTAATTCTGGTTAAGACAATAAATACCTGTTCGTTGTTACAAGAAAACAAAGATCCAACAATGCCAAGAGCTAAGGCAGAGGTAGGTCTGAGTCAGCCTTTATTCTTTGACAGTGGAAATGAAGAAACACCACGCCATTTCAATGCTGGACTGTCAACTCGACTGGATCAAGAATCCCATAGGAGACTAACCTCTGTATGTGTCTGTGTGGTATGGGGAAGACTAGGTGCACTGATGTGGGAAGTCGCAATAAGTGTGGGTAATATCAATCTGTAGGCTGAGTATTAGACTAAATAAAATGATGCAAATGAGCCAAACATCACTGTTCATTGGAATGCAGATGCAATGTATCTGCTACTTCAAGCTCTTGCTACTCTATGTCTTGTGTCATGATAGATTTGTACTCTCAGAATGTGAGCCACCATAAATTCTTTCTTTCTTAATTTGCTTTGTTGGTATTTTATATAAGGCTGAACATTGAGTGACCTTATGATCCAAGAATCATACTCTAGTGTATTTACCTAATGTTTTGAAAAAAAAAATAGGTTCATAAAAATGGTTATTGCATGCCTATATAAAAGTTACCTCCTCTGGGTGAATTAGAAAAGCAATGTCACTGTATCTATCATATGGAATAGTCTTCAACAACTGTTAGTGTCTCAAACTATAAAACAACATAAAGGTAATCTTAATGATTTATTTTGTAAAAGAAGAAAGTCTAACTTCAATTGTGATGATTTGACACACTGTAAAAGGAATAACTATAGAGATAGTAAAACATTCAGTGGTTACCAGACTTCGAGATGAGTGTGTTAGGTAGGCTCAGTGAAGCAGAGAAATTTTTATGGCTTGTAAACTTTGTTGAATGGTACCATAATGGTGACCAAAAACAGTATGCATTATATAAAACCGCAAGAGCGTACAATACACAAAATAAACCTTACTGAACACAGTTGTCCTTCCTTCATTTTTTGTTGCTGTAACAGATATTTTAACAAAAAGAAACACGGGTGGCGGGAGGTTACAAGTTATTTGGATTACAATTTCAAGTTGCAATCTATCATTGTAGGGAAATCAAGGTAGGAACAACCCATGAAGATAGTCACTTCCCAACTGCAGGCAAGACACGAGAGAGACTAACTGTATCTTTCATCCATTCCTATACAGTCCAGATTGCCCGGCCTAGGGAATCTTGTTACTGACAATGGGCTTCCTGTAGCAGGTAAAAATGAAGATAATTTCCCATAGACTTTCCTACAGACCAAGATAATCTAGATAATTTCTTTTGGACCCTGTCTTTCTGAATGATTCTCTGGAGAAGCATTCTAATCCAATAAAATGGCTGCTATGCAAGAGATCAGGTCTAAAGATGTGATTTGGCTGGAATGAAGACAAGACACATACATTTAATGCCTCTGACTGTAATAGAGACTTGACCTTAGCAGACAAAAGTGAGGAATCAGAGAAAGATTAGACAGAATGCGTCAGAGATAGAATATGCCCAATTCTCATGAGAACAGCAGAGGGAGAAGCTATTTAAGAGCAGTGCACAGTCACTTGGGAGTACAGTATGTGCAGAGAATTGGAGTTGAGTTCATTTGTAAGTTTGTTCATTGAGTTCAGTTCAATCCAGTGTAGTTCAGCTATCAGTTCAGAAGCAGGTTGCAGTCAGAGAATGAGAAAGAGCCAGATTATTGCAGCTTGACAGAGTTAGTTTGAGGTCAAGCAGAGCAATTTATTCAGAAACTAAGAGAAGCCAGTTCGAATTAATCAGCTTGGAGAAGAGTTTTGAACAGAACAACTGAGTTAAACCAGTCATCCAGAGTTCAGAAAGAGTACACATGGAGGTCCCATGGCTCTAGCCACATATGGAGCAGAGGATGTCCTTGTTGGACATCATTGAGAGGAGAGGTCTTTGGTCCTGTGAAGGCTCATTGCCCCAGTGTAAGGGAATACCAAGACAGGGAAGCAAGGGCATTTGGGTTAGTGAGAAGGGGGAGAGGGAATGGGATAGGGGGTTTTTGGAGGGGAAATGAGAAAAGAGGATAACATTTGAAATGTAAATAAGGAAAATATCTAAAAACCCAACAAGAAAGGGTAAGTATATTCAGCAGTAAGTTTCTGAGATGACAATCACATCAGGCAAATGAAAGTTACATTTACAATTCCAGATTGTATCAAGATGACAGTTCAAGCTAAGCAGCAAAATGATGGAGTTTTGCTTACAAAATTATCAACATTTTCTTTCCCTATTGAAGGAAATTTAGTACATTAATTCAGAATGTAAATGATGGAAATGATGTACATACTTATAAAGGTGTATAAAACTTTTCTAGTCTTTCTTGTCCAGTCTTCAAGAAATGTAAATTTGTTCAATAAGATCACATCTAGAAAAAAAAATCTAAAACCAGTAGAATTAAAATTGACATGATTAACTGTATTGGTTTGAATGAAAATGGTCCCCAGAGTCTCATATAATTAAATAAATAAATATACTGAAGAACTAGATGTTCTCCAGTTGGTGGAACATCTCAGGAAACATTAGGAGGGTAGACTTGTTGAAGTAAGTGTGACCTTGTTGAAGGAAGCATGTCACTGGGGATGGGCTTTGAGATATTAAATGTCAAGCTGTTTGTCCTTATGTCTCTTTCCTATCAGGATATAATAATTTCAGTTACTGTCCCAGTAATATGCTTTCCTCAGAATCATAATGATCATGAACTCACCCTATAAACCTGTACACAAGATTTCAATTAAGTTCTTTCTTTTATTAGAGTCTTCTTGGCTGGTCTCTTGATAGCAAAAGACAGTTGCTAATTAAGACAGTGACATATATTCATTGTATCTCATTTTATATGAATGAGGTGAAATTCTCAGTGCAAACCTAGTTATTAAGAATTCTACCATTTTCATGTTGTAAGGTTAAAAATCCATAATTTGACAGACCATAAAACATACAGGGATTCTACCATTGTTCTCTAAGTCTCAGGCAACAGGAAGCAACTGCTGGATGATGCAGGGTACTGCTTTCTAACCATGAAGGAGACTATGATACTCATGGACTCACTGAAGCTATTATTACTCAATATTCCCTGAGTGGGGTGGACTCACAAATATCAGTTTCTAGCTGAGAAACTATCAGCTTCTGAACACACTTGCGTAAGGCTGAGTCATTTTGCTTTGAAGATGTTTATATCATCACCGGTAGGTTGCCCATACTCCAGTGGACAGTTCATGACCGCATACTAACATGGATAGGACTCAGAGAATTATTAATATCAGTACACAGAGGATATGAAGTTGAGAGTCTTTGCAGACAGCAGCCCAGGGAACTAAGGGTGCATGTGACTATATATATATATATATATATATATATATATATATATACACACACAAATATATTTGTGTATATACACAAATATATATAAGTGAATAAATAAAAACATGGCTTCTGTAGTTATATAGATGTCACAGAAAGTTTAGGGAATCCTTTGCTCTTACAAAGTTCTCAGACTTAATCCTTAGCAAAAATATGGTGACTCACAACCATCTATAACTTTAGCTCCATGGTACCTGATGCCCTTATCTTATTACTGCTGGCACCAGGTATATATGTACATGATATACCTCTGTACACGCAAGGAATACATTTAAACAAATATCAATCAATAAATAAATTTAAAATGAATTCTATCTAAAAATAGCTGTTGGTATTAATTCAATTAAATGCAAAGCTATTGTTATATAAATAATAGAAATTTCAATATGCTCTAACTTACTTTACATGAGTAATATGGCTTTAACTGCTCTAACATCTAACTAAGTTGGCAATTCTTTTTTTTTAATTTATATTCTTTTTTATTTATTTTCTATATTCTTTGTTTACATTCTAAAAGCCTTCCCCTTTTCCAGTCCCTCCATATGTTCCATAAGTCCTCTTCTCTCCATCCATTCTCCTGTCTTTCCCCCTCCCTTTTCTCTGTCCTGGTACTCCCCTACAATGCTGGATCAATCCTTTCTGGGATTAGGGCCCTCTTCGTCCTTCTTCGTGGGAATCATTTGATATGCTAATTGTATCTTCAGTATTCAGAGCTTCAGGGCTAATTAATATCCACTTTTCAATGATTGCATTCCATGTGTATTCTTTTGTGATTGCGCTACCTCAATTAGGATGATATTTTCCAGTTCCATCCATTTGCCTAAAAAATTCATGAATTCATTGTTTTTAATTGCTGAATAGTACTCCATTGTGTATATATACCACATTTTCTATATCCATTCCTCCATTGAAGGATATCTGGGTTCTTTCCAGCTTCTGGCTATTATAAATAAGGCTTCTACGAATATAGTGGAGCATGTGTCTTTATTTCATGCTGGGGAATCCTCTGGGTATATGCCCAGGAGAGGTATAGCAGGGTCCTCTGGAAGTGTTATGTCCAGTTTTCTTAGGAACCGTAAGTTGGCAATTCTTAAAAAAGAAACCTGAGCCGCACTATAATGATGCCCATGTCTGAAATCAGTATAAAGGGAAACAGCATACTTATGAACAGGCTCTTCCTATTTGGGCAAACTGGGCTTAACGTATGAGCTTTGTGTAGTATGTGGGTTGAATATTCCAGTTATTCCTATCAACTGTGGAATCCTTTTCATTAAATGTCTAAAATATTTGCATTTCCCTAATGACTAATGATGTTGAACATTTTTTAAGAAGCTTCTCAGCCATCCAAAGTTCTTCAGGAGAAAATTCTTTGTTTAGCTCTGTACCCCATTTTTAATAGGGTTATTTGGTTTTCTGGGGTCTAACTTCTTGAGTTCTTTGTATATATTGGATATTAGCCCTCTATCTGACGTAGGGTTGGTGAAGATCTTTTCCCAATTTGCTGGTTGCTGATTTGTCCTTTTGATGGTGTCCTTTGCCTTACAGAAACTTTGTAATTTTATGAGGTCCCATTTGTTAATTCTTGATCTTAGAGCATAAGTTATTGGTGCTCTGTTCAGGAACTTCCCCCCTGTGCCCATGTCCTCAAGGCTTTTCCCCAGTTTCTTTTTTATTAGTTTCAGTGTGTCTGGCTTTATGTGGAGGTCCTTGATCCACTTGAACTTGAGCTTAGTACAAGGAGATAAGAATGGATCAATTCGCATTCTTCTGCATGCTGACCTCCAATTGAATGAACCAGCACCATTTGCTGAAAATGCTATCTTTTTTTCCACTGGATACTTTCAGCTCATTTGTCGAAGATAAAGTGGCCATAGGCGTGTGGGTTCATTTCTGGATCTTCAATCCTATTTCATTGATCTGCCTGCCTGTCACTGTACCAATACCATGCTGTTTTTAACACTATTGCTCTATAGTATTGCTTGAGGCCCGGGATAGATGGGAGAAGCGGGGGAGGGAAGAGGGCTTATGGGATTTTTGGAGAGTGGGGAACCAGGAAAGGGGAAATCATTTGAAATGTAAATAAAAATATAACGAATTAAAAAATGTCTAAAAGAGAGATAATAAAAGAATTTCACCTATGTGGCAGTTAACAGAATGAATGTATTTAAAGCCTTTTATAATTTCTGATACTGTTAAATGCCCCAAGACCAATAATTATAAATAATCTTGATATTTTTGACAAAATATTTAATTTTACAATTGAAAATTAGCACATAGAGCTCCATTAGTTGTTCTTTACCTTTAGTGGAGAAAAGAAATACCTTGGTTTGATCATTTTTCTTTAATGTGTAATAACTGGTAGTTTTCAACAGATGCCTTTTATTTACTTCTGTGATAAACTCCATGTGCAGTTTCCTTTTCATACTGTAACTACAATGAGTAATTTTAAGAAAACCAATCATATTTCTTGATATTTATTAAAAACAGATAGATTTACCTAAATAGATAACAGATAGATAATAGACAGATAGATGATAGGTAGATTATAGTTTTTTCTATTTTTCTCCTCCCTCCCTTCATGAAAGGCCAGTATAGTAAAGAAAGTGTAAGCTCATAGGGTAAACTGACAATTTTTCTGATTTTTATTCTTGCAAAAACAAGTCTTTTAGAAAGTTATTACTTATAAACATCAACTCTTCATGCTTTCAACAGGGTAATTGTAGCAGCAGAAATCATTGACAAGATCATTAGCATGTTTTTGCACAACTACAATAACATGTCTTTTTGGGGGGAGAGTTCAAGAAAGGGTTTCTCTGTATAGTCCTGGCTGTTCTGGAACTCATTTTGTAGACCACACTGGCCTCGAACTCAGAAATCCGCCTGCCTCTTCCTCCCAAGTGCTGGGATTAAAGGCATGCACCACTACCGCCTGGCTTTTTTGTTTGTTTGTTTGTTTTTGTTGTTTTTTCTAAACAAGGTTTTTCTGTGTAGCCCTGGATGCAATAACATGTCTTCAATATGGTATGAAAACCATTTGTGCAGTATAAAATGCTCTATCATATAGATGAAATTACAAGAGGGGCTAAAAGCATGTTTCTTTCTAAGGAGTTGTTGGATTGATCATCACAGCCAGCATATGAGCTGCATTCATCTGGGGAACAAGATGGTATTGCTTTGTTTTCATTTTTCTCCCACATTATGAGCAGCATGCCGACTCAATCGTCATTTTAATTAAGCAATATAGTAATAGGTAGTCTTAGCGTTTAGCAGCTAGAACTAGAAAAAAAGTAGTGCTTTGAGCCTTTTGAGTTAATGCATCCTGCACTGATAAACACATAAAATATGCCTTTTAGGTATCCATGTCAAGTACCCTGAACAATATTCTGGAGCTAACTTCGAACAAAATATGTTTGGCTCTACCATTTATAACTATTATTTTAATGAGAAATAAGCTGCTGCAGTAAAAAAAAAATATTTCAAGTTCAGATTCAGAGCACATATATATCCTTATATTAACAGAAACAGTGTCCGTTGTATGATCTACTACATGGCTATTATGATCACCACTGCTTAAAACATAGCAACCAACAAGTTTTCAGATAATTAATTAACATTCTTTTGTAAACATGTCTATAATTTGTAAATGGAGTGGGATGTGTTCATGTCAGATATACGTCCCTAAAATCTATGTCAGCTTAATTTTGCATGTTATATTAATCTAAGCTGAGACCATGTTTCTTTGTCACAGCTGTAAAAAGACTTTATTACTAGTTTAAAATGGTAGAAATATTGAGGAAAAAAAATCAATGGCTAGACTCATTCATTTCTACTTAGTACAAAGAGAACTTTATTTATAAAAATTCTTGAGCCCATGGTGATTTCACCAAATGAGTAGTCCAACTTCTTTTCAAAGACCCTAGAAGTTACATTGGTATGCTTAAAAATAACTTGCTGGATATCTAACATGTCATCATATATTCTATAAATTCTAAATTAATGGATTATGTCTAACGACTTGCTTAAATTAGGTCAAAGTCTAATGTCAAGGTCCCTGGGGAGTGTGAGGGAGGATTAGCAATAAACAAACTGATGATTAAGCCCATGCTTATTTACCCTCTAATTACCAAGTACAGAACTCCGTAGGCTTAGTACGCTTATACCACCCTTAAGCACGCTTCCAGGTGGACAAGCTGAATGTGGCAAGTCCTTGGAATGTCAAGTGTGAGACCTGAGAAATAAAAATGAAAAGCAAACATAAAAACAATTTAACTTACTTTGGTGCCCTAAGGCCTTTAACAGTGTCCTTCAATCATAGTCAATAAACCTTATCGTAATTATGTAGTTAATTAAAATTGTAGCACAGGAGAGGCTTGGCTTTCATGGCTTACCTTCACATTGGACAGTTTTCTGTTTCATGATTCCAGAGTACTAGGATTTCTAGCATTGGTCAGAATGCTTTGCAGACGGTCCCTGTCCATACCATGAAGCAAATGTCTTAAGTCTCAATAAAATAGGATGCCAGGAACAATCAACAATGCATTATCATGTCACTGGGATATCGCTTTCTATCAGTCATTTCTTTACTAAATAAAAAGTTATTTATCTGCTATGATTATCTCATAAATAAAGTTTTCCTTCCTTATGCAACTCCCAGCCTCTCTCCATTTTCACTAAAGTCAGGATGTGCTAAGTGGAATCTAAACATGAAATTTAATCTTGGTAGATTGATATCATATGTACTTAGAATGAAATTTATGCGCAGTAATTTATATGTATACAGACATGTAGATACATGTATGTCTATTTATTTAAATAACAAGCTATATTATTGACAGTTTATACAAGTCCATTTCCAGTATGCATACTTTTGATTCTAATAATATCTTGATACGTATCTAACACTTATGCCCAAAGGATTACTCATTGATCTTCTATTAACTTCATCAAAATAAACCCACAAATAAATGTCCTCCAAATAGATGATCAATAAAGAGTTATAAATAATATAAAACATTACACAAATCTTACCAAAAATGTCATTAAAATTAATTGATAGACTAATGTATAGCATCAAACCTATGCAGTGTGCTGCAAAGCTTGCTATTGGCTATGTGTTATAAAATTGGCAGAAACCTCGAAGGAAAACATATGGAATTGGCCTGATGCAAAATAATTCTTTATAAAAGTAGAAATTTTAAAATTTTTTCTACAATAATATGAATTACTCTTAGTTCTATATAGCTTCATTAATGATGTTTTCCCAGTAAACAAGAGAGATTTCTGAGAATATTTCCCACTTAAGACAAAGGATATAGGATCAGGAGCTCCAAAATGACATGGAATTTATAGGGGAAGTTTTAGATCTTCCCTTATGAGATCAATTATTTTATGGTGTTAATCATTTTATTAGAAGCTATAATTATTCCAGTATTATTTTAATGACAATATCGAGAAAGCCAGTGGCATAAGTTATGTTTATTGTGTCTTATGTAGATTAAGTAATTTTTTCTGTGTTTTATTTCTTCAATATATATATATATTTCTTATATACACATATATATTTCTTATACATATTTCATATATACATATACATTTCTTACATACATACATACATACATACATACGCATATACTTATATACACATAAATACATATGTGTATACACATATATTTCATGTTTGTATATATATATATATATATATATAGTTATTACTATTAAATATAACTTCTCAAGTCTGTGTAATACATGTATGTTTTTCAGCATTGCCCGTGCATTCCATGTAAATTAATTACCCAAATATACTTTAATAAAGTGTCATTTTTACAGTAAAGACAAAATAATTTAAAGCATAATTAATGTTTCCATTTGATTGCTGCTTCTCTGCTAAGGATAACATAGTTCCTAACATTTACTGAGGTAAGATACTGTATACCATATCTGTCATCTATATAACAGTTAAAATAGTATAAAGAAATCTGGATGTATTATTTCACACCCGAACAGCAAACTGTCCTCATCAGATTCCTTGGGTGACAGACATATGCAAGAAAGCTGGGAGAGCTCTCAGGGGCATCTGTTTACTTGAATTTGCCAACTTTAACTAACAGACTGCGGACTGCTAGTATTCATTCATTCATTCACAGTTCCTCTCCATCTTCAGATCCTTCATGGCAGACCAGATTCTCACACATCATTATTCTCTGTTATTTCTTTGCCCAGTTACTTTGTTTTTCTCTGAAAGTTTAACTGAAAACAATTTAAAATAAAACAACAAAGAAGATGACAAAAATGGGGAAACTGTTACCAAATAAATAATTAAAACACACACACACACATGGGTTTATACATATCTATATCTATACATAACTAAAATGCACAGGGAATGGAGGGGAAATTAGCATTGCACCATCTTTTAAATTACATTTTGCTTTTATAAATCCTCAAGACCTAGCTATATTTGGAGATAACACTCTGCCGCTCGTCATTTCAGTAGCTGCAGATCTTCCCAACCTGTGCCAATCTAGAGATCAGAGGCTGAGGTCTTGAATAAACACACAGTAAATGAGCTATTTTCTCACAGTGCCCTGGAGAGTAATGCATTTTACAGAAATATAATTACAAAACAACATGCTGGGTTGATTCACTACACGTTCTGTCTCTTCTCTGTCCTATAATATTGCCACACTTGAGTATGCCAACAGAATACCCCATCACTGCCTCTCTCAAATACATTCTCCCAAACCTCATTACATAAGACTCTGCTCACCTGATAAAACAGCAAGGCTATAGGCTTGCAGGCTACAGGGCCTGGACAGGGAAAATTGATAAACACTCTATGTTCTTTGACACTTTTCCACTTGGAAATTTCAAGTGTCACGGGAGTCATCTTCATCCTCGATGCTTTAGTTGAACGAAATATAATAATTTAATCCAAGTTAAGAAAAAAAGTCCTTGTCGAAACAGAGATGATGAACTTTTACGCTTCAATTATTTATGGTGCTGTGTGTATTCGAATAGCACAGTATGACTACCCATGTTTTCTGAATGAGTTTTAAATTGAGATATGGAAAATAATTCAGGATTACAATGAAAATGGATGGTATATATATTAAAAATTACCATAAATTAAAGTATGAGGTTATTAAAAAAAAAGAGTGAAAAGATCCCTCCATCCATTCATACTGCTGTCTCTTCGTCGACTCCTCTCATCTGGCTGCTAGTTTGATTCACCACAACTTTATTTTAATTTTTTAAATTAGATATATTCTTTATTTACATGTCAAATGATTTCTCCTTTCCTGGTTCTCCCCCTCCTCTGAAAGTCGCATAAGCCATCTCCCCTCCTCCTGTTCCTGAATCAACCCCCTCCTGCTTCCCTGTCCTGGTATCATCAAACCTTTCAAGGATCAGGGCTGGACTTGCTGCATATGCATCCTCTGCCGCCTATGCATTGGGAGCCATGGGTAACACCATGTGTACTGTCTTCACCACAACTTTAAAAGCAGTTATTTACAAACTTAAACTCAAATTTTGAACACACTATCTTTACCATCAAATACATTTCTTAGTAAATGTTTTCACTTCTTCTGGCCACTCACATGGGCATATTTCAGGCTAGTCAGCATCGCTCCTGTTTTTACTAATGTCGGAATAATACAGTATGATTTAAAGATGTAGAAAGAAAATATCTTTTCAGTCCCAATAGACATAACTGCTGGGAACAAGACAGAACTCCATTTATAAATTTTTCCATATTTTAAAAAGGAGAGAAAAATTGCATAAATGACAAGCTTTACTAATTTTGATCAAATGTGACATATCAATCAGCAAAACTGTGCACAAAGTTGCACTAATCTGACTGTTCTGTGCCTGAATATTGTCTTATTCCCATATCACAAGCAGTGCTTAGACAACATTCCAAAGAAGTTCAACAAGTCTCCCTAGTAACTGGTCAATATTCTCTGTTAAAATCTTTTTGTGTGATTTCTGGACATAGAATTCAAAGAAAGCAACATGATTGTACATAGAAGTCTCAGTAGCAGGCATCTTCCATTCAAAACACTGTGATTCCCACTCAATACATCAAAAGACTGTCAATCCTTAACATCTGTCAAGCACTGTTAGAATAAGAGCCCATTACAGGGATAGAAGATAAATCATAGGAAAGATAGAAATAATAAGGAAAAGACATATTTTCATGAAGTAAAAAAAAAAGAGAAAGAAAAAAGCTATTTTAAGTTAAATGTTTTAACAGCCAGAATACATCCAGTAGCTGACAGTTGACTGAAGTCGTGAAGTCTCTTGGAGAAAAGCAAAAACATACTAAATGATGGATTAGCCCAGCAGGTGGGAGGAAATCAAAGAGACCAGTGTGATTGTGAACATATAAATTTTTTGAGAGAGCTCTACAAAGTAATTTACAAAGAAAAATGAAAGTAATTACTAAATGTATTTCAGTAATGTGAACATAGAATATATATACATATATATATGCATATGTATGTATATATGTATGCATGTATGTATGTATGTATGTATCTATATACCTAACTATATATAAGTGTGTGTGTGTGTGTGTGTGTGTGTGTTCGAAAAATCACAAGAAATGGCCATTTGGCTTTGATTAGCAATCATGCAGTATGACCAAAATTGACATCAGTTTTCTCTCAGATGAAAAGTAAAGTGTGTGTTTATTAAGATTTCAGTAATTGCTACTCTGCATAGTTAGCACAATGCACCCTATTCTCTATAACATGCTTCATCCTGCAACAAGTGGTATAATCCCTACACACTGTCCTACATATATGCACATTGCCAGAGGTCTTGCCTGGACGCCAAGATAGATCTACATGTCTAATATTCTCGATCACCAACAGTTAGGGTTTTCATCGCTGTGAAGGGACAGCATGACCAAGGCAACTTTTCTACAGGACAACTTTTAATTGGGGCTGGATTATAGGTTCTGAGATTCAGTCCATTATCATCATGGCAGGAAGTATGGCTGTATCCAGGCAGATGTGGTCCTGGAGGAGCTGAACTTTTTCATCTTGTTCAGAAGACAAACAGGAAAAGAGTGACGTCCTCAGACAGCTAGGAGAAGAATCTTGAAGCCCAGCTGCACAGCTGCCCACTTCCTCCATCTAGATCACACCTACTTTAACGAGGCCACATCTACTCCAATAAGGCCACACCTCCTAAAAGTACCACTCCCTGGGCCAAGCATATTCATTCAACCATCACACCAAACAATCATACTTGATTATACAGTTTATCAAACACATTGATCCCTCTTAGCTTCTGAGGTCAACCCCTTCAGCTATGAAATAAAACCTCACACATTTGCATTACATAGAGCAGCCTGGAATGTTCTAGAATCAGCCTGTCCTCTACATTAATTTTATGTTGTACAATATACAAAAAAAAAATAGCACCATCTTGCTACTGACAGAATGACAGAATAAATTATGATTAAAAACTCTGGCCATGCCTGTGAGGGAAGTACTACTTGGTTTTAGTGCATTATAAAATTATAATAAAATAAAATAAAATAGTAGGGCATTAGAAAGGGCATAAGATTGGGAGGAGGTAGTGTAGAGAGAAATATTTGAGAGGACTTGGAATTGGGGAATGTTCCTATTATGTATATGGATTATTGTATGTATATATGACATTTTTGAGAATAAATTAGATTTAATATTATATTGACATAAGAATGAATAGGAACTATATTTTGATGTTATATCCAGTTAGAATTTAGAGCAAAGTACATATTTCTTTCCCATAAGCACATTATTAAATAATAAGGAATTTTAAAAAGCAGGGTTTTGGTCCATTTGTCTGTCACTGTGCCAATACCATGCAGTTTTTAACACTATTGCTCTGTTGTATTGCTTGAAGTCAGGGATACTGATTCCCCCAGAATTTCGTTTGTTGTTGAGAATAGTTTTAGCTATCCTGGGTTTTTTGATATTCCAGATGAATTTGAGAATTGCTTTTTCTAACTCTGTGAAGAACTGAGTTGGGATTTTGATGGAGATTGCAATGAATCTGTAGATTGCTTTGGGCAAGATGGCCATTTTAACTATATTAATCCTGCCGATCCATGAGCATGGCAGATTTTTCCATTTTCTGAGGTCTTCTTCGATTTCCTTCTTCAGAGACCTGAAGTTCTTGTCATATAGATCTTTCACTTGTTTGGTTAGAGTCACATCAAGATACTTTATATTGTTTGTGGCTATTGTGAAGGGTGTCATTTCCATAACTTCTTTCTCAGCCTGCTTATCCTTTGAGTATAGGAAGGCAACTGATTTGTTTGAGTTGATTTTATAACCAGCCGCTTTGCTGAAGTTATTTATCAGCTATAGGAGTTCTCTGGTGGAGGTTTTTGGGTCACTTAAGTAGACTATCATGTCTTCTGCAAATAGAGATAATTTCACTTCTTCCTTTCCAATTTGTATCCCCTTGACCTCCTTATGTTGTCTAATTGCTCTAGCTAGAACTTCAAGTACTATATTGAAAAGATATGGAGAGAGAGGACAGCCTTGTCTAGTCCATGATTTTAGTGGGATTGCTTCAAGTTTCTCTCCATTTAGTTTGATGTTGGCTACTGGTTTGCTGTATATTGCTTTAACGATGTTTAGGTATGGGCCTTGAATTCCTGTTCTTTCCAATACTTTTAGCATGAAAGGATGCTGGATTTTGTCAAATGCTTTTTCTGCATCTAATGAGATGATCATATGGTTTTTTTCTTTGAGTTTGTTTATGTAGTGGATAGCATTGATGGATTTCCTTATATTGAACCATCCCTGCATCCCTGGGATGAAGCCTACTTGATAATGGTGGATGATCGTTTTGATGTGTTCTTAGATTCGGTTGGCAAGAATTTTATTAAGTATTTTTGAAGATTCAGAAATGAATCCACACACCTGTGGTCACTTGATCTTCGACAAAGGAGCCAAAAACATCCAGTGGAAAAAAGATAGCATTTTCAACAAATGGTGCTGGATCAATTGGAGGTCAGCATGCAGAAGAATGCGAATTGATCCATTCTTATCTCCATGTACTAAACTTCACTCCAAGTGGATCAAGGACCTCCATGTAAAACCAGACACACTGAAACTAATAGAAAAGAAACTGGGGAAGACCCTTGAGGACATGGGCACTGGGGAAAAGTTCCTGAACAGATCACCAATAGCTTATGCTTTAAGATCAAGAATTGACAAATGGGACCTCATAAAATTACAAAGTTTCTGTGAGGGAAAGGACACTGTTAAAAGGACAAAATGGCAACCATCAAATTGGGAAAGGATATTCACCAACCCCACATCTGATAGAGGGCTAATATCCAGTATATACAAAGAACTCAAGAAGTTAGACCCAAGGGAACCAAATAACCCTATTAAAAATGGGGCACAGATCTTAATAAAGAATTTTCACCTGAAGAAATTTGGATGGCCGAGAGGCACCTTAAGAAGTGCTCAACATTTTGGGTCACTTAGGTAGACTATCATGTCATCTGCAAATAATGATAGTTTGACTTCTTCCTTTCCAATTTGTATCCCTTTGACCTCCCTATGTTGTCGAATTGCCTGAGCTAGTACCTCAAGTACAATATTGAAAAGATAAGGAGAAAGGGGGCAGCCCTGTCTAGTCCCTGATTTTAGTGGGATTGCTTCAAGTTTCTCTCCATTTAGTTTGATGCTGGCTACCGGTTTTCTGTATATTGCTTTTACTATGTTTAGGTATGGGCCTTGAATTCCTGTGCTTTCCAAGACTTTAAGCATGAAAGGATGCTGAATTTTGTCAAATGAGGTACAGAGTTAAACAAAGAATTCTCACCTGAAGAACTTCGGATGGCGGAGAAGCACTTTAAAAAATGCTCAACTTCATTAGTCATTAGGGAAATGCAAATCAAAACAACCCTGAGATTTCATCTTACACCAGTCAGAATGGCTAAGATTAAAAATTCAGGAGACAGCAGGTGTTGAAGAGGGTGTGGAGAAAGAGGAACACTCCTCCACTGCTGGTGGGGTTGCAAATTGGTACAACCACTCTGGAAATCAGTCTGGCAGTTCCTCTGAAAACTGGGCACCTCACTTCCAGAAGATCCTGCTATACCACTCCTGGGCATATACCCAGAGGATTCCCCACCATGTAATAAGGATACATGTTCTACTATGTTCATAGCCCTATTTATAATTGCCAGATTCTGGAAAGAACACAGGTATCCCTCAACAGAAGAGTGGATGCAAAAAATGTGGTATATCTACACAATGGAGTACTATTCAGCCATTAGAAACAATGAATTCATGAAATTCTTAGGCAAATGGATGGAGCTAGAGAACATCATACTAAGTGAGGTAACCCAGACTCAAAAGAGGAATCATGGAATACACTCACTAATAAGTGGATATTAACCTAGAAAACTGGATTACCCAAAACATAATCCACGCATCAATTGAGGAACAAGAAGAAAGGAGGAGTGGCTCCTTGTTCTGGAAAGACTCAGTGTAGCAGTATTCGGCAAAACCAGAATGGGGAAGTGGGAACGGGTGGGTGGGAGGACAGGGGGAGAGAAGGGGGCTTACGGGACTTTCGGGGAGTGGGGGGCTAGAAAAGGGGAAATCATTTGAAATGTAAATAAAAAAATATATCGAATAAAAAACAAAAACAGAAGTGCTCAACATCATTAGTCATTAGGGAAATGAAAATCAAAACAACCCTAAGATTTTACCTTACACCAGTTAGAATGGCTAAGGTCAAAAACTCAGGAGACAGCAGGTGTTGGCGAGGATATGTAGAAAGAGGAACACTCCTCCACTGCTGGTGGGGCTGTAAGATGGTACAACCACTGTGGAAATCACTCTGGAGGTTCCTCAGCAAACTGGACATGACACTTCCAGAGGACCCTGCTATACCTCTCCTGGGCATATACCCAAAGGATTCTCCGGCATGCAATAAAGACCCATGCTCCATTATGTTCATAGCAGCCTTATTTATAATAGCCAGAAGCTGGAAAGAACCCAGATGACCCTCAAAGGAGGAATGGATACAGAAAATGTGGTATATTTACACAATGGAATACTACTCAGCAATTAGAAACAATGAATTCACAAAATTTTTAGGCAAATGCTTTGATCTGGAAAATATCATCCTAAGTGAGGTAACCCAATCACAAAAGAATACACATGGAATGCAATCTCCGATAAGTGGATATTCATTAGCCCAGAAGCCCTGAATACCCAAGGCACAAATTGCATAACAAATGACTCCCATGAAGAAGTATGGAGAGGGTCCTGATCCTGGAAAGGATTGATCTAGCATGGGAAGGGAATATAAGGACAGAGAAAAAGGAGGGAGGTGATTGGAGAAGGGATGGAGAGAAGAAGGTTTATGGGACATATGGGGAGGGGGATCCAGGAAACGGGAAATCATTTGGAATGTAAACAAAGAATATAGAAAATAAAAATATTAAAAAAGCAGGGTTTTACTCTCATTTCTCATATCTATCCAATCCTGAAAATGCTAATCTAGTAAATGATTGAAGGAAAAGGATGACAAGGGGAGAAAAGGAAAAATCGTCACACCCAGGCATTTATGATCCCATCTTCTGGAGTTGGTCTTCACAGGTTTATGATCTCTTTACATTTTATAATGAATGTGTTAGATGTAAAATATAAATTATATATGAGCTTGAAGCCATGTTTGAACATCATAACTTTAGAAAATCAACAGATGACAGATATCGAGATTACAAAAAAATTCTATGTCAAAAATATGTTAAACTGTTATTCTAAAGAGAGCAACTGGGAGGAACTGAAAGAAGAAAATGGAAGGCAAAAGGCGATATAATTCCATTTAAATTAAAAACATTAAAATCTTAATGAAATTCAGAATTTAAACATAATAAAAATGTATTATAATTTCTATACCTTTTCTAGGACAATATAAATAATTGATGGTGTATTTTATATCTTCAAATGTTCTGTACTTAGTTTTAGATAGAAAAGTAAAAGAACTATAAAAAGACTTAGGTTTATTTTAATTATTAATATAATATATGATTGTTCATTCAAAAATAGGAAAGAAAAAATTCTCTGATGAATCCTTGCAAGTATAGTAGTGAGTAACGGAGGTAATATTAGAAAGGTGAATGGATCTGTTCAAGATAATATATGCATATATGTACATATATATGTGTGTGTGCAGTATAGTGAATCCCACCTAATGCATTTTAATGTATGTTAATAAGCATAATTTTTATGACAATAGTGTTTAAAGATGTATGGAAAGACAGAAAGTCCTATGGACTTTGAGAGTTATGATCTTATGAAGTCTAATTAAACCTGATTTTCTTTTCAAGCATTAATTTCCTGAAGCTTATTTCTATCTAAATAAGACATGCAATGAACTCAAATGTACTACTCCCTTACTTGTCGTGAAAATGTTCTGCTTAAATTATAAGAGGTTCCTATACCTTGAAATGTTTTTACAACACTCATGATCTATAAGTCATGCCAGGAATATATTTATTTTCAAAGACAAAAAGTACATATTATTAAAATAGCACTATGTCTTTGTTATTCAGAAGGAATAGAAAGTCGTTTTGAAATAAGTCATCTTCTTTTCTTAATTCCTTGAAATATTTTAACTTTTGAAAAATGGAAAAAGATCTGGGAAGGTGGTTGAGCTTGGAAAGCCAATATTGCACAAGGATGAGGACTGAAGTATTCTACTCAAAACCAGGAGCAGTGGGGATTTACAACTGTCTTCCTCAGTGGAGGCAAGGAAACTTCAGAGGCAAGTAGATCCTCACAATCCACTGGCTACATATTTTAACTTAACTGCTGAGCTATGAGTTCAGTCAAGTAACCTTGTCTTACAAACCATGATGGTCAGTGGTAAGGGGTTAAATCCGCCTTTAATAGCACTGGATGCTCTTCCAGAATCCTAGATTAGGTTCCTAGTATCCACTGGTTGAATCACAACCACCTGAAACTCCAATTCTCAGGGAAACAATGCCCTTGTCTGGCCCCCCATGTACCAGTGTGGTACACAGACATGTGTGCAGGTAAAACACCTCCACACATAATAAAAATTAAATATATATGGCAAATAGTAATCAAGAAAAGACAGCTAAGTTTAATCCGTGGCTTCTATATGCATATTTGCACACATGTAGCCATATGTTCTGGTACACACATCCACATGATCCAAACATACACACACACACACACACACACACACACACAATTTTAAAGTACCCACAAAAAGAAATGTACAATTATATAAACTTCCATTTTGTGTCTCAATAAATATATAAAGTTTCCCCCTTCATTTCTTGGACATAAGTCATCATTTGTCTGACATTAAAACATTCACAAATTATTTCTCTTAACCTAGAATATTCCAAAAATCTGGAGGAAATGACACTGAGAGAACTGGCCATTTCCCTTCCATGTCTTCTGATTTGTATGGCTGACATCAGGACTCTATCCTCACAGAACACTGAAACAATATTTAACTTCCAGACTTTGGCAGAGATGTGTGGCAGACAGACTGATTTCAGAACAGCTGGAGATTAAAGGATAGCTGTGCTTTACCAATTCTTTTAAATCTGACCTGTTTCAGTATTTAAAAATTGCTCTCTTCAACTTTTTTACCACTCCTGGCTACAAGTTGATACTTGCTCATTTTATGATTGATTTTAGTATAGTGTGGATACTAAGCAATTTATTGGTATTAGTGGCAATATAGTCTTCTCTCAGGTAATGTTACTGTAATTCTTTTTCCATAGCTTATCACTTACTTCACTTTTAGATAATTTGAAATTAGGAAACCATGCAGTAAATAATGAGTATATGAAAGTAAAGAAATTTGCATTATTAAAATATACATTCCCAGCTTTGTTTACCCTTAGTTCTAGGGAGAGAACACTGGTTTGCTCAGGTAATACTTTATCATATTTGCTAATTTTAAGAAAAAAGTGAAACTTCCAGTTTGATTTAGATATTTTCAAATATTGGCAGCATATTTCCACTTCAATTACAAGTCACATGATGGGTGATAACAGTAAACATTTCACAATGAGATTGTTTTATACATTGAATCTGCATTACTTTTGTTGAAATTTATATCTTGCACAATCACTATTAAAATATTCTTGATATTTATTATTTATTTGTCTATTGGAGCATAAGCCTGGGTATTTATATCAATAAACATTTTAACATATCCTTTAATATTCCTTACTTTGGGAAAATGTACATATTTTCCTAAAAAGAATAATTATAGGGATTATTTTATGAATTATCATTTAGAAAAAACTGTGTTACCACCCCTGTATAAATTTTCTCATAATATGAATCTTCTTTAACTGAATCATCCTTTAACTTCCAGAAAAAGGGAATTGCTCCCATAGAAAAGGAACACACGTGTAGATCACTTTGTCAATAATTTTTACAATGCACTAAAATTTGAGCTCATTATAAGCAAAAAATATTAAAAACATATTAGGCACACTGTAACAAACAAACTTTCATTTTAGAATAATGTGTTGTTTTGTTTTGTTTTTTATTTTGCTGGCATTAAAGAATGGAATTGGTGGCTTAAAATGAAAGAGATGTTATCTACGTACAAGCTGATGTATTGGTAAAATAATGACTAAAAGCAGAGGGAAAAGAAATACTGAGAAAAAGAAATGCATGTTCTTAATACAAAACAAAGATTGAACTTTAAAGACAGTGACACCAGTAGTATCAAACATGATGTATAGCAAACGGGAATGAAATGAGAAATGAAAACACATTTGGATTGTAAGCATCACCCCAAGCAGTGTGTTGGGGTGCAAAGTCAACTGTCGCACACAGATGCTCTGTTTAAACACGTCATAAACAATTCTAAAAGCGGATGAATGGAACGATGAACGGATAATCTCACTGATAGCAATGAGATTGCTAGTCTTCTTTGTTTCTCTGAACAGTTCATTTACTGAGTCAGCAGATAATCTTGCCAGGAACTATATGGGGAACATGTTTAAACACCAGAAAGCTTCAACTTTCAAGCTCTAAATGATTTAATGACATGGCGGCCAAAGAGCTCTGCTGTGTATTTTCACTGTATTTCCCCAAGAAAAGCAATGGTGACTTGTGCTAATGAATGTCTGTAAAAGAGAAACTAACAGGGAGTTGCTTAGGTCCTAAAATTCCGCAGTCCATTATCTCTCAGCAACGTGGCAATTACATTTTTATGCATGGAGTGGATGAGAGACATGAATCTGCAGTTAAACTTTTATGCAATGCTATTTACAGAAGTGGAATAAATATCCATCAATGACATGATGTATGCAAGAACATCCATCAGAGGTTAGTAGAAGGAAAGGAAGACCCATGATTAATTGTTCATTCTTCAATTCACCAAGTGGTAAAATAAATATTCTTCAATTTAGCAGCTGACACTTTCTGCATGAAGAGTGGGCTATTTGTTGGTTCAAATTGTGTATGTTACTAATTTCAAGAGACAAATAAAAATCCATCAATGACATACCAAGTAATTGGAAATACTTTGAAGGATTTGTCCAGAGATTTTATTTTCCCAAATTGACTACTTAGGGGGAAAAAAAAAACCAAACCAACTCTGCCTTGATTTCTTGATATATCAAGTTCAGTAGAGAACTACTTATGAGACAAAGTTTGTGCAAACACTTTTGTGATACCAAAGTCAATGTAAGCCGGTGGGCATTCTGCTCTTCACATGCCATTTTATAGAAACATAGTCACCTAAATACTTAAAAAAGGATTTAATGTTTTAAAATTTTTACTGATTAATGAAATATCCAAAAGTATCATTTGAATTTCATAGATAGTCACGCATATTTATACACGATCTGTGGATAAAATGAGCGCTGTTTTTTCACTCTCTTAGTTACGCTAGAAAGTAAACATTTTTAAATATAGCATCTCAGGTTTGTTCAGTAGAACAGTGCTTTATGGAATCAGAAGCCTATTCTTACCATATCTGCCACATTATATCAACAAAAAAAACCATGAAAACTGAACCTTGTTTTACATGATCAATACAAATACCTGTGATGTACACGTTGTTGATTTTGAAAATAAAATAAAATAAAAGTGTAATATCAACAGCCTCATCAGAGATAACTAAGCAATTTTAATTAAATTAAATTAAATTAGATTAAATTAAATTATTCATTTCTACAATATGTGGAAACTGGCCTGATAGTACTATGATTTAGTTTATACTTTTTACTGCTATATAATTTATATTTTGAATACAAAAATGCAGTTGGATAGAGGAAGATTATACACAATGGATTATTGTACTTCTTATGAAGACAGAAATAAATTATTGCTAAATAATTATCCTTCTAAAATCTGTAAAATTGTTAATTCGGTCCATTTAATTTTTCTTAAGAAGACCATCAGAATCAGAAGACTAAGTATTTAACTTATTCTTTTTACCTGTACTTAAGAATTTTCATGAAATTATATGATTTCATGAATAAATGATTAGTTCAAAAATTCTTGTTAGAAAAATTTAGGGCATAGCCACTAACAATTGGAATTTTTAAAAATTGTTATTCTTAAAAAATTTTCACCCTTGTTTTAATCAGAATTTCATCACAATTCTACGATCAGCTCTGTTTATGAAGAACCACACATATTCAGCCTACTTAATGAGTAATAAATCAAGGTTCAAAACAAAAAGAGAAATTGTATTTACTACGTTTTCCATTTTCCAAGAGACTCAAGAAGGAAATATTTTCAGTAGATTAGATAAGCTCAAAATATATGTAGCCAAGACAACCACACAACATCTCTACCTTCAGGGTGAAGATACAAAGGCACACTTTGAGATTACCCACATTTTGTTTGGATGCAGAATAGAATGTTTGATTTACAGTCCCACAATATGATCACAATAATGTGTAGTGCTTCATTTATTAATAGATCTAACATCCTCTCCCACATCTATTAATTTATATAGAGATATAACTTATATAATTACCTAAAGTAAAATCAGTTTACTTCTAAAAATAACAATGAGAAAGTATAAATGTTTCATATGTTGAAATATTTAGCATTGTAGAAATGCTTAATTATTTAAATTCAAAATTAGAAAGGTAGAGGATACATTAGTTATCAGTGTGCATACATAGATTTATTCTTAATATTTAAAATATATATTTAAGGTGAAAATGCAGAAAATGCATAGTAGAAACATTATGGGATGTTTTACCATAGATATCTATCTGCTGTGCAGAAGTTATTGTGATATTGTGACTCAGAGACTGAGATATGCAGGTAACAGGTCTATAGTTAGAAGACCTGCTCAAAAATCAAAACAAAACAAAATAAAACAAACAAAAAACAATCCATAGGCATTTGTTATGGCTTGTGATAAAGGTCTATAAGTGTGTTCTTTGCAAGTTGAATGTCCTGGATTCTATGAGTTCAACAAAATAACGACAAAAGAAGAAAACAAAAGTAAATATCAAAAACACATGTTTGTCAGATTTCCATCACTATGACAAAATACCTTAGAAGTACAGGTTGCAAGGAGAAAAGTGTCTTCAGATTGATGTTATCTGCAGTTGCTTGGATCTAATGTGGGAGCCTGTAGCGGGGAATCACATCATGGCGTCGGGCATGGTGCAGGAAGACACTGCAGTCATGGTTGCCTGAAAGGGGAGAGGAAAGTAGAAACATACAAAGGTCAAGATATACTCTTCAAAGTCATATTCCTAGTGGCAGAGTTTCTTTATCCAGGCATCACTTCCTAATAGTCCATTCATTTTTAATCTAATCAGTAAATGGATTTATTGAGGAAGATACAACTCTCACTACTCAAACATATTTCAGCAATGACACCAACTGGGGTTTGTACCTAGATACCTGAAATTATTTGCCTTTTCCAAAACATGACACCATACAACTTTTCTTTTTCTGTGCTAATAGTATTTATTAGGGTACTATTTAATGATGCTGGCAACTGGTTAGTGGAGGCAAGCCACTCCACCTTCTATCCTTCTGGCCATCCCTATTGTTTCATACATGATGTTCATCAAATAGGTAAAAGGTCCAGGAAATTATTATAAGATAAACCTACAACATTATGCAAAATTGTGACCTAATATAAGTGTTAAGATCCCACTTAACAATCCAGGAAACTATAGTTTCCAATGTGTTAAGTAGATTAAGCACATTTTTTTTTAACTTAGGATATTGAGAGGTTGATTGGGGACATGAGCACACATGGTCATCCATATTAAACATCTTCATTGTTCTTCAAAGTCATAATCTTAAAAGAACCAGAAAAAATGGAAATAAACAATTTTATATACAGCATTTGCTGATAATGGTAGACTATATATTTTCAGAAAATTACCAATTTTAAAGTGTTACAGGATAAATGTAAATATAGATGTAAAATGGTGTGCTCATTAGGATGTTAGTAATTTTACCTGCTGCAGTGGATACTGCATATTTAACAGGGATAAGAAGCATCATTAATTTTATAGAGACAGTATTTAAAGATACAGGGCTAGTGCTATAATTGGTTAGCTGTGCCGAAACAACAGTAGCAGTTATGAGGTTAGTTAGTTTTTATTTATACGCATAGTTTCACTTGCTTAGGGTTAATTTTATATAAATATGCTAATTTATTTAGAATGTGACATATGATCACTAATTAAGCTGTTAATATTCTTAGTATGGGTACACATCCAGCAACTTTGGCTAAGTTAGAACAGACTTTTAATATATTATTAAATAACTGAGATCATTTCTAAGTAATCATCATTATACTCATTAACATGTGTATTCTTAGGAAAAGAAAATCTAATAGAGGTGAAAAGAAGTGTGAAAAAATGTTAACTCATTATTCCTACCAAAAACAAGTTTCTTTTTTAATTTGGAGGAATGTGTGTGTGTATGTGTGTGTGTGTGTGTGTGTGTGTGTGTGTATTCAAAATCTACCAAATCTTGCGGTTTAGTAATTCACCATATAAATTCCTTCTCATTATGTGGGAAATAAAAGAAAACTTATATGTTTAAATTTAAGAGCAGAAATAGAATCCCATAAACCAATGTTCGATAAAGCCAACTTTGTTAACAAGCTCAGGAGAATCCAACTGTGCAATTACCACGTTTGTGGGAGTGTGAACACTGCAGAGTCTAATCACTAACACTACACATCAAGAAGAACAAAGATGCCAGGCAATTCATGATTACATAATGAAAATTAGCCAGGAATCAAGGACTTTGCAAAAACTGGCATGTATTTGATTTATAGATGGATCACATAAGTGAAACTACATTTGAATTACTCGTTAGTAAATAGAAATGCATTTGGTGTTGCAAACCTTGATGGAAGGCTCTGGAATATGGAATTTTATAAGGTTCTTCAGAAAATGTCTTATATAAAAGTTTTCATAATAAACTCTGAGACTGGATTTTATTCTCTCTACGTATGTCTTCTAGGCAATGTTGAACATAAAATTGGGCTTCATATCATTTAACAAGTACATCTTTTCTAAAATTAAGTCCATGATTAATGCCAGGCTGATTGGGGAAGTTGTAATAACTAAAACTGAAGTAAAAGCAGGTGATGTGTAGCCTACACTGCTCCAATTGTGTGATTACATATGAGAATTTTTTTCTGTCTCTGATGTTCTTTGATATGGATTTTAAATCTCACATTGGATCTCTTTTCCAGCACAGGTTGTAATACAGTTCAGACAGGACATATACCTCTGTTCATATCATACACACACACACACACACACACACACACACACACACACACACACACATATTTAAGTAGATATTATGTTTTTCTAGCTGAAGCCTTTTCTAGTATTAATGTTTGGTAACTTTAGAACTATATTTTCTTTATTTAAAAACATCACTGCTTGTTCTAGCCTCTGAGTACATCTAATTTTATTGCGCCATCAAAAAAACATGGTTTTACTAGAGTAAAGTCAATAGTCAGGATATATTTAAGGGAAGCCTGGCCTAAAATCTAATCCTGATTTTATTGATAGTTTGAGAAATAAGATGAGCACTCCTTGAAAAATTATATGGGTTTTATTCACTCCTACTCTTTATTTCTTTCCTAAAATTATGTTTTCCATTGGAGAAAAGAAGAAACATAGACTTGCATATCCAGGAGAAGTAGATGGAGAAATAAGAAACCTTGAACAATTAATATTTCATTTTCATTTTCAGTGAGTTGTGACTTTTGAGCTCTTTCGACTCTTAGATAATTCAAGCTAAATTAAAACAAACAAACAAAAACAACAACAACAAAAAATTTCTAGGACCAAACAAACTTGAATCTGGAGTTGCAAAGAAATGTAAATATTCAATGGAAAAATATCCCTGCAAATCATTAACATTCACATATAAATGTGAATAAAGCATTCTCAGTGTCTTTGGTCAAAGATCCATATTAGCTACCAGTGTGAAAGGAGTGATATTTGAAAACATTGAGTGAGTAATCACACACACTAACCAATACAGAACTGAGAGAACCCTTTGGTTTTACGACACTTGAATCCTCCCAAACAAAATAAAATAAGTTTTATTTCAGCCACCTTCAAGGACAGATTAGACCATCAAGTTCTTTGCTGAAAGGAAACTCCCAAACAAACACGGTTATGGTCAAGGCTATTGGTTACTCTCCTCAAAGTGTTGACCAGGGCCTATTGCTGAAGACAACACATTCACAACTCACTGAACACGGAGAAGTGAAGGTGGTGTCTTCCTACAAACAGCCTTTACCACCACTGAGTAGTGTTTCTTGTGCTGTAAGGCACTCTGACTGCTACCAAAGGAGAAAGGAAAAGTCCTAAGCAGCCATAAACTGATTTACATTGATAACCTGCCTGGAAGGTATGCTAGTACAATAATGACACAAAGCGAGTAGGGAATCTGATTGGACGTAAGGTCTATTCGATGAGACGGTAGCTATGCAGAATACCACTTTTAGTGAACAAGAACCCGAGGATAGGCTATGGAGGTAGTGGAAAAGCAAATATGACTGTTCTACTAAAGGGACATATAATAAAATGTCTCCTAATGACATATTGATATACTCATAGATCAGTATCTTGCTCAGCCATCATCAAAGAACCTTCTTCCAGTAGTAGATTAAAGGAAATACAGAGATCCACAACTGGACCATATGTAGAGACTGAGACACCTTGAAACATTCAATCCTAAATGGGGGGGGGCTATATCAAATCATTCCCCTCAGGATTCAGAACCCTACAGAAGAGGCAAAGGAAAAGAAGGCTCTGAAATTGAGGGCATTTAGGAAACAAGTGCCCCCAATCATGGCAGGTCCAATACACATACCAACTCACAGAGAATGTAGGTGCACACAGAAGGCCAGTGCAAAGAGAGTAGCTTCTAGCTCCCATTCCTAACCAGAAGCTATTTCCAACTGAAAACCAATGAAGAATTAGTTCTCAAAGCATCTCGCTGGGGATACAAACAAACAACTCTTAAGAAAAAAAATTGTCTACATACACTTGAATCCCAAAAAAGCACAAAATCAGAAGCCATAATATATATGGAAATGATCTGTGACTTTATAAAAAGAAAAGAAAAAAATGAAACAAACAAAAACCAGGAGAAAAGAGTCCCCAAAATATCATTGAAATTCTTTCTATTGCCCTTTCTTTCTACCGCTGGGCATCGGGCCTACATTGAAGTATAGTTTTTCTCTCTGTGTGTTCCCATCCTTAGTAGAAGAGGAATCATCTCTGATGGTGGCTGAGCACAACACTAATCTATGATTATAGCAGAATGTCCTTAGGCTGCATTTAACTGCTATGTTCCTTTAACAGAACAGTAATATTTAGTTTTCCCCTTGGTCCATGGCCTATGCAGTCTCTGGGATTGGTCATCCAGACAGTGTCAAGTATGAGTTTCGTCTCATGGTGTGGGCCTTAAACCTAGTCAAGTGGTTGGTGTCTCCCGTGAGTTTGGTTTCACTATTGCATCTGCTTATTTTGCAAGCAGATTATAATAGCAGATCATAATAGCAGATCAAATATGGTAAATATGTGTCTGTGCTTACCTTTCTCCACTGTTAGTGTGGCAGTGTGAACAATAACTTTTATGAAATCTTTTATTTTTTCCATTTGTGTGTAGAGGGGAGGGTTCTTCCTGATCTTTTGCTTATGTATTGTGAGTTCTGATTTTTTTAAGTGGGTTTCCAGTGTGTGAGTGGGTATGTCTCCACATGTAGGTGTTTCTCATGGTTTTTCTTTGCATTTTTCTGTTTCTTTTATTTTTATTTCATCTTGTTTATTATTATTATTAATTATTACTTCAATGTCTATATTCTAATAAAAGAAAAAATATGGCTTACAGTGTGGGGAGAAGCATGGAGACTTTAGTAGGAGTTGTGTTAATAGAAATCATAATCAGACTACATTGTATAAAATTGCTTTCAAATTAAATAAAAAGCCACACAACAATAATAAAACAAGCTTAAGTCCCACTATTTAGTATTTCCAGACAAGATATTTTCGTAAAACATTTCCTAAACAATTGGTTTGCTTTTCATTTGGTATTTATGTTGCTAGTAAATACAGTAATACAAATAATATCAAGTTTACTTCACTCATTTACATGTTCTAAAAATTTCTGAAAAATCAAGAAATTAACTTTTAATGGAATTAATCCTGAGGATTATTGTGTGTGGCCTTATAATATCAGATCTAGTCTATACTTCTTTCTGTCTATAACACTTTAGTCACTGTAGATGTAGTATGTGAAAAGCAATCCAAATGACTTGCTGTTAAACTCACTAAAATGTTAGAAAGACATTCTAAAAATATCAATAGGAAGATGTCATGTATGAGCTTGAATTCAGGCATTTCATTTAATTTTCTGAATGGAATTCATGAAAATTAAAAAATACATCAGAACAGTATGTGTGGATAATCCAAAAAAAATACAACCATTTAGCTTAAGGATCATTATTGGCTTTATTTTTAATTCTAAATTAGGGAGCACATGATGACCAATATGTGGTTCAGCAAGCCAAGTAGAAGGTAGTCTGGAGAGAGAAAATGTCAGGGCTGGAGGGATGGTTCAGCAGTTAGGAGCACTGAGTGTCTTCCGACGTTCCTGAGTTCAAATCCCAGCAACCACATGGTGGCTCACAACCATCCATAAAGAGATCTGATGCCCTTTTCTGGTATGGTTGAAGACAGCTACAGTATACTTAGATATAATAATAAATAAATGTTAAAAACAGAAAAAGAAAAAGAAAATGTCAGAGCATTAACAGCTTTCCCAGAGTTGACTGCTCAGTTCATGTCAGTTTCATTGTAAGAAAAGGACAGTGAATAAACCAATAGCCAAGTAAGGGGTTTACAAATATCAGGGTTTCGGGCAACTTCTAATATATTAAGGAGTTCCTTATCAGTTAGTTCAAACTGACCTGTTTGAAAAATGTGTCTGTTGTCTCTCTAATTCTGATCTCAGAACGTCAGATAAGCAGGACAATTTCAACTTGTCCTTAGTGTGATCAACACTGCTTGTTGTTATTTGTTGGTTGGTTGGTATGTTTTTGTTTTTTAATTAATTTGTTTATTTATTCACTTTATACGCTGACCACTGCCTTCTGCTCATCCTGGTGTCCTTTTAAAAGTCCCTCACCTCACCCCTTTCCCTTCTCCTCTAAGAGGTTGGAAGCACCACCTGAGTATCCAACCATCCTGGCCTATCAAGTCCCTGAAGGGCTAGGCACATGCTCTCCCTCTGAGGCCAGACAAGATGACCCAGTTGGGGAATCAGCATCCATGGACAGGCAACAGCTTTAGGAACAACCCTTGCTCCAGTTGTTTGGGGAACCACATGAAGACAGAGGTGCACATCTGCTACATAGGTGTGATCAGCCTGGGTCCAAACTTTGTGTCCTATTTGGTTGAAGTCTCAGTTCCTGAGAGCGCTAATTAATTAATTTCATTGGTTAGTTAATTTCATTGGTTAGTTAATTTCATTGGCTAGTTAATTTCATTGGTCTTCCTGTGAAGTTCCTATCCTCTCTGGGTCTTGCTCCCAACTCCTAAGCTCCATCCAAATTAGGCTGTGGTCCTCTGTATCTGTTTCAGTCAACTGCTGGGTGGAGCTTCTCAGAGGACAGTTATGCTAGGCTTCTGTCTGGAAACAAAACAGAGTATCATTAATAGTCTCAGGTGTTGGTGCTTGACCTTGAGATGGGTCTCAAGTTGGGCCAGTTATTGGTTGGCCATTTTCTCACTCTCTGCTCCATCTTTGTTTCTGTATTTCTTATAGACAGGACAAATGTTGGTTCAAAAGTTTTGTAGGTGGGTTGGTGCTCTTATCCCTCCACTGGGGATCCTGCCTGGTTACAAGATGGCCACTTCAGGTTCCACATCTTGACTGCTAGGAGTTTCAGCTGAAGTCAACCCCATAGACTTCTGGGAGCCTCCTCCATCCCAGATTGTCCCCCATACTAAGGCTCTGACATGTCTTAGAGATTCCCCTAGTCCTAAGCCTTATCAATTGCTGATTTTCATGATAACCAGAGACTGGAAACAACCCAGTTACCTCTTAAGCAAAGAATGGATACAGAAAATATGGTTCATTTATAAATGGAGTACTACTCAGCTATTAAAAACAAGGACATCACGAATTTTGCATGCAAATGGATACAACTAGAAAATATCATCCAAAGTGAGGTAACACAGACCCAGAAATACATACATATTATGTACTCACTGATAAGTGGATATTAGGCAAAAAGTATAGGATTATGATGGCACATTCCAAAGATTCAAAGAAGCTAAGCAAGAAGGAAGACCCAGCCACGATATTTAAGTCTCACTTAGAAGGGAGAATACAATAGTCATAGGTAGGACGCAAATGGAGGGAGGGATCTGTGTTAGAGAGAGGATGAGGAGGGAAAGAAGGGAATTTTTGATCAAAAGTGGGGAGAGAGGAGAGAGGGTCTCAGGGCCAGGAGAGGAAATGCAGCACTGTTTTTCCTTTCAGGCCTTTATATTAGGACTTCTACAGAAGCATAACTTAAATCAGAGCTTCTCAACCTGTGGATCACCACCCCTGTGGGAATTCAAATTATATTTTCACAGGGATTGCCTATGACCATCACTATCTGAAAACTCTCAATTTAAATTACGATGCATTGAAGAAGCAAAATTACACTTATGAAGTAAACATGTTCATACTTCATAGTAATTAGATTATGAAGTGATATTTATATATCAACTAAACTGAAACTCCCATTTATTAAGTCATCTTGTCTTTTCACAATTTATTCAAACCAGTCTTAGTTATAAAGCCTAATACTCCCTTTCTTATACTTCAAAGGTAAATCTCTACTTTTGTCCTTATCATTTCTTTCATTTAAATGTTTAGAAAGTTTGGCCTTATCGTCTCTCTATCTAGATTGTCATTTCTCTAAACAAATCTCAATGATAAATTTCCACAACCATATTCAATTTTGCAAACCAGATATTATATTATGATTACATAGAAACTATAATTACATGCAGTGACATTTTATTACAAATTATCTGATATATATATATATATATGTATATATATATATATATATATATATATATATATATATATATATATATATATATATATATTTGGTTTTTTGAGACAGGGTTTCTCTGTGTCGACCTGGCTGTTCTGGAACTCACTTTGTACACCAGGCTGGCCTCGAAATCAGAAATCCACCTGCCTCTCCCTCCCAAGTGCTGGGATTAAAGGTGTGTGCCACCACCTCCCAGCCCTGAATTTATATTTTTAACTCATATCTATATTTATCTCTTTAACAATATATTTTTAATTCTCTATTACCTCACATTTTATATTTCTTTACTGTAAATCCAAATATGCTGAAATGGGAAATATTAATAATTTCTTCATACTATATCAGTGTAACAATAATGTTGATATATAATCTGTCAATCATTCATCTTATGGTGAAAGTATGAACTTAAAATAGTAAATCTGCAGAATAACACATTAGATTTGCTTATTTCTGCAATTGTACAGATATAAATAAGCAGCAGAGAGTCCTATAAGGAAGACAGATAGGAGGAAGTGTGTGGAGACAAGGAGCTTGAGTGATTTTTAACAAGGATGGCTTTTCTGTGCTTGACGTTTTAATAATACTTCTTTGGAACTTCATTGTCCTCGTTTTCTTTTCAATTCCCATGAAGAGAGATTATTATCCTAATTAGAGCTGTTAGATCTTGTGAGAGAAAAGTGTGTATGCAAGCTTACTTCTTCTCCTCCTAAGGAAAAGGCAGTTTCCACTGTTAAGAAGAAAAGTCGATAAAAGCTTTTTATTGAAATAAAGTTTTTTATAGAATAACACAGTTTAGGTACCTCATGTGAAATTCTTAAGCATTATCTTAAGCTAGTTAAAGAACCCTCATCTAAAGGTCCAAAATACAAACCATTAACAAAACAAAAATTGTCACAATAAAACCTGAATCCTACAAAGAATTTTCTCAAATACTGCTTTTTAATCTACTTTAGCCAATATACATTCACTCTCACGAAGAGTCACACCAAGACAGAGAAAGTACACATAAAACTAATAAATTTTATGTTTGGATCAGGATCTCATCTTTAAGATAGTTTATTAAATAAAAAATAAATATTTATTTATTTTAAAATATGAATAACAAAAGCATGTCAAACATTTTAAAAACTGAACACACTTCTGTTCCAAAGCAATTCCGAGCACAATGTCTAACAGTAAAATACTTCGTGATAGTAAAGCTGTCTTTGTTTAAATATCTTAAAAAATTATACCATATTGAGCCAACCTTTTGAATGAGTATACATATGGCCTTTTATGGTTATGGTTCTGCTTGTACAGATTCAGTCAGCTATTATATACACTATACCTTTATTTCTAGGAAGTTTGGGGGGAAACCTAGAATTTATAGCATAGCATTGGGCATGTTGTATTGACACAGTCAAAGTCATAGGTTTACACTGAATGAAATGCTATAAATGAAGTCAAGATTTTTAATGCCTATGGGATAAAAGGACTATGTTGTATGCAAACATATACATAAGAGTACTGGGTATTCATTGACTTTGGTATTTACAAGTGCTATAGAAAAGGGCTTGAATCAATGGTGAATAGATACAAGAGAGTGACTACATTTATTATATGCCAGAATACTGAAATATATGGGTCATAGTAGAAAGCAAATGAGATTATTGACATTCAAAGTTAAGGCTTAATTATAAAATATTTGCTTTCATTTGCAACCTCAACCTCTATTTCAATGTTCTAATACTGTTCACTACAAAAATTATGTTAATATATACATCTAACTGCTGTTTTTTTAAAAATCAGTCCTAGGACAGGCCTGGAAAGAACATGAAACCATTCCAGATGCTAACAGACATTGCGTGACATTGATCTCAACTAAATTGGTATTGCTTGTATGCTGCAATCCATGGTTCTAAATACTCTGAGAATAATAGCATTTTCTTCTAAAACTAAATACAGAAACTATATTATTGTATGGTTGTATAATACAAGATATTCAAAGATGTGTTCTTTGCTTTAAGATAAATACAAGTTGTCCCACTTTGCTTTTCTGCTTGGAATTAAAAGGATTTTCATCAATAAGCACCCAAAGTGCAGTTGTACTTCTCAAATTTTTGATGTGGCAGTACTTAGAAAGAAGTATGTAGATCATGAATCTGGAGTTTCCATCAACAGAATCTGTGCTGTTATTATATAAGACACAGATTTATGGTCTTCGATCCATCCCACAGGAGCAGAATACAGCCATCTGAAAACAAGACCAACTACACATCCTAAAACATAATTAGAAAACAAATCAATCTTAAATATTCATTCATTGGGAACATAAGAAATATGTCTGTAGCTGAGAGCACCTAAGGATATGATATTGTGTTAAAGATATGAATGCTGACACCTGACACTCAAAAAAACTTTTCTCAAGAAATAAACTTCACCATTAATCTTGCAATTTTCTCTAATAGACTAATAAATATAAGCATAACTAAAATGATCTTGAACAAAATATTGCGTACTGAAATACTGCATAGGTCAAAACATGTTTGCAACAAAATCACAAGCAACAAAGAAAATATCAACATATGATTCTAGTCAATAAATCTCATGCTTCCCTATAGTTTTTCATAATTGTTTTTTCATCTGCATATCATTCTGTTTACTCCTTTATTAAGGAATTGCTAGAGTATGAATTGTTCCAGGAATGTTAGGAAGAAGAGAAACAGAGATCCAGTCCATGATGCTTTTCCAGGAGCTTATAAACTTTCCAGGAGTTTATTTTGTCAGATTTTCATCATTAATACCCCTTACAGATTATGCTCACAGGTAGTAAACACTTCTTCTCATTTGATGAAATAATTATTTACTATCCAAATGTGTCCATCTATGTTATTTGGCATGACTGAAAGCACATTTCTCTTGTTTGAAAGAAAGTTAAATTTGGAAGCACAAAAGAACATGCATTTTGCTCTTTATAATGTATTATATAAAAACCAAATACTAAATTACTTCAGTTCTAGCATATATTTATTTCCCGATTATATTTAACACATATTCAGCACATATAATTAATCCCATTTTATTTCAGAAAATTATTAAGTATAACTTTGGATGTTTCCCTAGGGACCCTCTGGCCAACATGTCACCCATTCTTGGCAAGTATTTATTTGGTGTACAAAGATGTGTAGTTGTGGTTTTGTATCCCCTAAATATCCTTAAACTCCACCTCCTCTTCTATAAGATTCAGGATATATGGCCTTATATTGAGGTCTGATCCATTTGGAGTTGAATTTTGTCTATTGTTGTGAGTATAGATCTATTTGTATGTAGCCAACTTGTTTGACTAAGACCATTTGTTGAAGATACTGTCATTTTACAATATGTATTTCTGAATTTTATATCAATGATCAGATGTTCATAAATGTGTGAATCTATGATTCTTTAATTAGATATCATTGATCGAGAATTCTGTTTTATGCCAGTACCAAGCTGCTTTTATTAATATATTTGTGTAGTGCAGTTTTGGAAGACATTCAGTATTTTATTCTATAAAAGATGCACATAAACTCTTATGACCTTGATGATTTTCTGAAAGAGAATTAATTATATATGATGAATATGTGTTGAATATAATTATGGAATAAATATATGCTAAAACCTAAAGCCGTTAGTTACTGGGTTTTTATACTAAGACATTTTAATGAGGAAAATGTATGTTTTATATGCTTTCAACTTTAAATTTCTTTCTTTCTGAGGAACGACCATACTGATTTTGATACTGACTGTACAAACTAGCAATCTCACAAGAAATGGAGGGGCATTCTCCTTACTCTATACCCTTACTCTATATCTATCTATATAGCTGTTGCAGACATTCATTTTATTTATCTTAGCCATTCTGACTGGTATAAGATGAAATCCCACAATGGTTTTGATTTGCTGTTCCACAATGAGTAAGGATGTTGAACCCTTCTTGAAGAGCTTCTCAATCATTTATGTTTCATTTATTCAGAGCTCTCTGTTTAAATCATATCCCATTTTAATTGGCTGTATATTTTATTGAACATGGAAAACTTGTTCTGGTAATGAACTAGAGTCTTCAGCCCTACTAACTAGTGTTCAAAGTACTATAAGATATTATGAATGCTCCAAGAGAAGCCAAGTAAATTCCTATCCAGCTACAGATCCTTTAATCAAAAATGGTAACTCACCTGCATGATATACCGGCACAATAGTGGCCCAAAGTTATGAGAGTAACTGACCACCACTGTCTTATTGGATTTAAAATCTGCTTCATGAGATGGATCCTATATGTGGCACTGCTTGGGAGACCAAGATCCTGAGATTTGATAGACTATGGAACTAGATTGAAACCAAAACCTATTTTTTTCTGCTAAAAACACACAAACAAAACCTAACAATATGACTCCTAACATTGTGCTCTGCCTGTAAGTATGCATCTTATCTATCAGTCATCATCAGTGGAACTTCTTACAGTAGATGAGGAACACATACAGAGAGCCACAAAAAGATAGTGTGCAGAGAATGAGAGACCTTGAAACATCCAATCCTAAATAGGTTGTCTCCTTCAAGCCTCTCCCCTAATTGTTCAAAGAACACGGCAGAAGAGAAGACAGAAAGACTTTAAGAGCCGGTGGAGATGGAAGACAGCAAGGATATTGTCTTCCATATAAAACAGGTCAGGAGGTATATGATCCCAGAGAGATGGTGATAGCATGTAAGATCCAAGCCAGATACGGTCCCAGCATTGATATGCAGAAATGGATATGGTCTTCCATTACTATCTGAGATACTGTCTCTAATGGACAACTCCTTGCAAAGGAAAACATTTTTCTCTAAACAAGTTTCAGGATATATAAACCACATTTAATGACAGGTCTCATTTCCTGTAGATGATCAATGCAAAATCTATGTCTGGAGGTGTTTTGTTTTGTTTGGTTTGGTTTGGTTTTTTGTTTTTGTCTAATAATGTTTTTCTGGGCATGTTTTACGTTACTGGTCTTTTACTTATATGCTTGGGTTTCCAATTTTCTCTTTTGGGGCTTTCTGTGTTAGCTATTTTGTTTTTAATTTTTCTGTTTGATTTCTAATGAAAGAGAAAGAAGGTGTCGAGTTAGATGGGTAGAGAGGAACAGAATATCTAGGAGTAGATGAGCAAGGGGAAATCATCACCAGAACACACTAGATGAAAAAGTCATTTTCAAATAAATAAATATAATAAACTGAATCTGATCTTCAATAGCATAGGCTAAACATATTTCACAGGTAGTAGCAATAAGTTAAAGCAAATGATATTTAGAAACTCAGACAAAGAGTGAGAGATCAGGAGAATTGGACATTATATTATAACTTAAGAAAAGTCTATCCAGTTACTACTTAAATCTGGTGAATTTTTACACAAATCAATAATATTGTCAGTCATTTACTTAAAAACGAGGCTAGCAACATCATTCCATGTTTTCTGAAGAGAAGCAAATGTGGAGAGCTCTAGGAAGACCATTCTCGTACATATCCAGACAAACCAGGAGAGAGTTGGACACATTTTTTACCTGGCCCTGACTAGATTAAAAAGAAAAGGTGATCTTTGAATAATATTTAAAAAGTAGAGTTAAATCATATAGGTTGAATATGAACAAGGAGGGAAGATGTGTTCCTTAAACTGAGAGTTTTACTTTGTTTTTTTAGCCAATGGTAGAGAAGTAGGTGGTCAGGATGAATCAAAGGCTGACAGATGGATGGCTGTGGGAGGTGAGTTTTTATTAGGAGTCAGCACTGATTTGCAATTTGCTCCCTGTTAATGATTTGTTTTAGGGGTTTATAGTCTCTAAAACATGGAAAATTTCTAACTCTTTTAAAAGAGAAGATTTTACTCAAATCCACAAATCTACAGGAAACTAATGGGTATGCTTTTAGATTTTCAGTTAAGGACTCTTAGTATCTAGTTTTCACCAACTTCCTGTGTAGGATATACTATACCCTGTGTAGGATATTTCTGTTCCACAATTGTGCACAGTCTTTTCTCAGGAGACTCTGAAACTGATGTCACTCATTCTTGCTGAAAATTTTATGTTACGGCTTGCCGTCTAAATGTAAGTAAAAGTTTTGAGGGCTATTACACACCAAAGGTTCCCCTATTTATCAAATTATAAAACACAGACCAGAGTTAAAGACGTTGATGGCAACTTTCTGGAGAAATGTGCTGTTCAATTGTCCCAAAACGTCACATTCAATGCCAATGGTACTTTTAGTGCTTTCTAGTGGTTTCAGAGTGAAGTATATGAAACAGTTAGGGGCATATGAAAAGCAATCTTTTATTTTTAGAAGATACACAAAGAACTCAAGGAATTAGACTCCAGAAAAACAAATAACCCAAATCAATATCAACCAACCAGACCTGACCCTCAGAGCCCCCAGGGACTAAACCACCCACCAAAGAGTACACATGGAGCAACCCATAGCCCCAGCTATATATGTAGCAGAGGACGGCCTTGTTGGGCATCAATGGAGAGAGAGGCTTTTGGTCCTGTGAAGGCTAGATGCGCCAGTGTAGGGTTTCCTAGGGTGGGGAGGCAAGAGTGGGTAGATGAGTGAGGAAACACCCTCAAAGAAGCAGGGGAGTGGGAATGGAATGGTGGTGTTCAGACAAGAAACCAGGAAAGGAGATAACATTTAAAATGTAAATAAAATATCCAATTAAAAAGATGGGGTACAGAACTAAACAGAGAATTCTCAACTGAGGAATCTCAAATGGCTGAGAATATGTTCAGCATTCTTAGTCATCAGAGAAATACAAATCAAAACAACCCTGAGAGTCCACCTTACACCAATTAGAATGACTAAGGTCAAATGGTGAAGTGACAGCATTTGTTATCAAGGATGTGGAGAAAGAGGGACAGTCCTCCATTGCTGGTGGGATTGCAAACTGGTACAATCAGTCTGGAAATCAATGTGGAGATTCCTCTGAATATTGGAAATAGATCTGCCTAAAGACCCAGCTATACCACTCCTGTGCATATATCAGAAAATGCCCCACCATGCCACAGGGTCACATGCTCTACTATGGTCATAGGGGCATTATCTGTGACAGCCAGAAGCCTAAAACAACCCAGATGTCCCACAATGGAAAAATGGATACAGAAAATGTGATTCACTTATACAATGGAATACTATTCAGCTATTAAGAGCAAGGACATCACAAATTTTGCAGGCAAATGTATGGAACTAGAAAACAGCATCCTGAGTGAGGCAACTCAGACCCCAAAACACATATGTGCTATGTACTCACTGAGAAGTGGATATTAGCCAAAATGCTCTGGATACCCATGCTACAACTCACATACCAATGAAGCTTTACAGGACTGAAGTCCCAAGTGTGGATACTTCATTCCCACTTAGAAAGGGGAACAAAATAAACACAGGAGGCAGAGGGAGGGAAATACCTCTTTGGGAGAGGGAAAGAAGAGGGGAAAGGGTCCAGGATCAGGTATGGGGGGAGACAGGAGAGATCAGAGGGGCAGAAGAATGAATAGAAATATGCAGTAATGTGGGGTGGGGGATGGGAGGAGCCTCTAGAAAATCCCAGACACCAGGGATTTGAGAGGCTCCCAGGACCCAATGAGGATGACATTAGCTGAAATGCCCAACCATGGGGAGATGGAACCTAAAGAGACAACCTCCAGTACGTAAACATCACTCCCATTTGAGGCCTAAAATTTTTGACCCAATGTTACTCCTGTCTAGAGGAAATGCCGGGACAAAAATGGAATAGAGACTAAAGGAAAGTCTATCCAGTGACTGGCCCAACTTGGGATCTATCTCATTCGCAGGCATCAAACCCCAACACTATTACTGATACCATGCTGTACATGCAGACAGGAGCCTAGCATGGTTGTCCCCTGAGAGGTTCTGTCAGCAGTTGACTGAGACAGATGCAGATACTTACATTGGACTGAGGTCTGGGACCCCTATGGAAGTGTTAGGGTAAGGACTGAAGGAACTGAAGGGGATTGCAACTCCATAGAAAGAACAACAATATCAGCTAATCTAGACCCCTCAGAGCTCCCAGGGATTAAGCCACTAACCAGAGTATACATGGGCTGGTCATTGGTCCCTGCTGCATATGTAGCAGAGGACTGCCTTGTCTGCCTCAGTGGTAAAGAATGTGCTTTATCCTGTAGAAACTTGATGCCCCAGGGAAGGGAGACGCTAGTGGGGTGAGGTCAGTGTGGGTGGGTGGATATGGGAGCATCCTCTCTGAAGTAAAGGTGAGGAAGGAAGGGGGAAAGAACTTGTGGAGGGAGGACCAGGAAGGGAGGAAACATTTGGAATATTAATTAATTAATTAATTAATTAATTTCTATTAATTAATTACTAGAAAAAGAAGCAGATACACACAAAAATTGACACTTCCTTCATGGTTATTCATCTGCTACCACTACATTTCATTTCATATGTATGGCCACCTTAGAAATCAGAAATCTTTCTGAAAGTCCTATGTTCTGCCTTGGTCTGAGCCAGTGCAAGCCAAGGGTAGAGCTATACACAGAGTCAGTACAGGTTGACAATGACATCAGACAGGTTGACAATGACATCAGACTAGATGGTGACGAGATGTTCATTGTTATATCTGAGCACTACAGGAGAGGCTCGGGTTGACGAATGTTTTCTGAGACTATTCCTTAGCCATACTCCTTGCCAGCTTTAGGCACACGGTTCATAGATACGTTGAATGTCTAAATGAGGTGGTTTTTCTAAATGATGTTCTCTAAAACATTTTTTTGTTCAAAAAAAAATGCCTGTGTTGTTCTAGACTTTCTGGGTTAGTTTTATAAAACATATCTGAAGAATTAACACCAGGAAAGATATTTAAAATAAACTGGTGCTAATTGGAAAAGGAAAACAAATTCAGCTTCAAGACTAATAAATGAAAGCATTCACACCATTTAACTGCACTTTCCTAGGGCGGAACAGCTACTGTCCACTTACAATGGGCATGAAATATTTTCTCAAGGACATATTTAATACTGTTGTGTGATTTCCACTTTCATCTTCCTTGCCTACCTGACCTGACTGGACACTTTGTTCTTACATTATGTTCGATTTTTCTTAAGGGAAATATTTGTATGTTATAATACAGAAAAATATTGTGTGGAAAATAATCAAGAATCTATTTGGAAATACAACTCTGCAAGTCCAAACCACAATCTACAGTATACATGAAGCACAATAAGAATGTATTGCTAAAGCAAGGCACACAGATGAAGAATAGGGATCACTGGTACAATCTCTTAATGTTATTATTAGTTTTCTTTCTATATCTTGCTTTTGACATTGCTTTGAAAAAAACTGAAAGATTGTATTTTGTGTTTGTAAGGTATTAGGCCACCCCAAATACTTCCACTAATGTAGAATTCTACATCAAATCATAGGTTTCAGTCGTGGAATTATTTCCTTTAGAAAAGAGATTATCTGAGATATGACATCATTCTGAAAGGGAACCTAAATTTGATTTTCATATAAAAGCAATTATGAGTAGTTAAGCATCCACATAAAAGCAATTATGAGTATACGCACCACAGAATTAGCTTGTTAATAGCAAAGACAAAGTGAAAGCACCAGAGAGAGAAATAGATATCAATTGAAACTATGGAACCAAGAATGACCTTTAACTACCATGTAGTCATATATATGGTCTATATTATTTTGATGATCAGATTATAAGATAACTGTTCCAATCCAATCACATTTCAGATAACCTAAAATATACTGAGATAAGGAAAACATACTCAGCTGTATGCAGGCTAGAGACCCATTCTAATGGTTAGAGGTTCTGCATATCATGCACAGAGCTTTGGTTTGAGCTTCATCACTTCCTAAAACCTTCTATAGTGGTAGATTCCTGTAGAAACAGGGAGAATAGAAAGAATTTTAAAGTCATCTTCAGCTGTTGTACAAATTCATGGACAGACTAGGATATCTGAAACCCTACCTCATGAAAGAAAACAAGCACCCTAAAACTCACTGTCGTCAATCTGACATCATTATTAGTGTTGTCTTTTACCTCACATTCAAAATTATCAATGTTCTATGCACAGCACACAACGATATCGGTCTACACTTTGACCTTGTTTTCATTAGCAGAATTATACCAACACAATTGTAAACATGATTTGGTCAAAAGGAAAAACTGGGAAATATTGACTATTCTTTAATGTTCTCTATCTTAAAGGACACTCCACTTACAAAATAAGAAAATCTGGATGCTCACATTATCGAAGGGAGGTTCTTAAATGTTCAATTTCTAAAGATGGTCCTACTTCATCATACATGGTACAAGAAATTAAAGCCTGTGTCTATATACAATAAGTAAACTGTAAACACCTGATTGTCACACACACAATCCACACAATCAGGTGTTTACAGTTTACTCATTGTATATAGACACAGGTGTTTCCTGGCTGTACTGTAAGAAGCAAATTTGTTCACAGGCTTCATCAGGTTCTGATGCTCTACACCTCTCTCAGTTCCACACCAGGTAACTCTTGCTCTGACTTTTAATGATGTAAGGTAAGACAAGATTTTGATATTTATAGAAAGTGAAACACACATACAAATTTCTATTTCCCTTAGGAAGACCCTATATTATTTGTAGCAGAATTTGTTCAGCTTTTAATTATGCATAATAATTCATTTGAATTATGCAAAATACTTATTTTGCATTTTAAAAACCCATAAAATTCTATGGAGTGAATGGGTCTCTTCAGATTTGAAGTATTAAAGCCCTAATCTCCAGTCTCACCTTTTCTTGTAATTCTGATTAAGTGAAATGATACATGTAGGTCTTGAGAACACAGAACTGTGAGGAAAAAGAGAGTAGAATTAGTCTACTTTTTCTCTTTCCTTTCTCCTTTTCATCCTATAATCTCTATTACAAAACGGCTTAGCAAGAATGCGGCCATCTTTTAATCAACAAGAGACTCAGAAATGGAATCTCCTTAAATTCCTAACTTTAAACCTCCATTTTGTGGTAACATGCACCCACCTACTGCTGCCACCACCTTTGGCTCACATGTCATACATCCTTTTGGCAGTCTACAAAGACTGACATACACAGCTGTTAAAATCTGAGATTATTATTAAAAAAACAGAGATGCCACAAGTAATCGGATATATTTATGTGTTTTAGGACCAATTCCTGTATATTTTTATTTGGTACTGGTCATAGAGCAACCATGTTGTCAAACTTAACAGATTTAATAAAATGTAATAACAGCATGTGTCTCGAGATCACACTGTTAAATTCCCACTGTGCCAATGACATTCCCACCTGGTCTGCATCCTCTGCATAATTTACTGAATTTAATCTCATTAATTTTACCTATTTTGAAACTTATATAGAGATGTAATATTAATTAGGTAAAATCCTTTGGCAAGGTTGATTGTTAATGGTATGAGAAAAACATTCTTTTCTTTTAATATAGTTTTATTGTCTAATCTATCAGGTTTTTCACGAAGAAGCCTCAGTCAGAGAAGATGTACCTAACCTTCATGAGACTTGGGACCCCAGGGAGTGGGGAGGTTTGGTGGGGTGGGGGATAGAGACATCCCTTTTGGAGACAGAGGAGGGGAGGTATGGGATGTGGAGAGTTGGAGGGTGTACTGGGAGGGGGGATAAAGTTTAGACTATAAAAAAAATGATCGAAGAATAAAACTAATATTTTTAAACTTATTTCCTCTGACACACCTGTGTCATTGTTTTATATATTAATTTTTTTCAGGTAAAGAAATTACTGATAGCTTCAAGGAATTCTTTATAATGATAGTGATGTCATGGAAAGGTAGTATGCATGTTCCTATGGAAAAAATGAAATGCCACAAATAAAGATAAAATTGAAAAATTGTCTTCATTTAGCAAAATATCCACTATCATGTTTTTATATATGACCCCAGAAATATATATATATTCCTGTTAATTGAAATTGTTACAAACACCAATCCCTGCTTTCCAGAATCTGATGCTTTGTCTTACAAACCTATCATTGCTCAAGATGTAGGAAGTACTAACTTTGATAGTCAGTAGGGTCAGTACTGGAGAAAGATCCCAGAGTCTCCACAATCCTTTACCACTCAATTCATTTCCGCTCAACAAATATTTATCAGATGTCCCTTTTATCTTTTCAATGTTTTACATTATCTGAAGATTTTCTTTCTCACCCTTTAAGATGAAGTGGGAGTCAGAGATGGCACTTGACTGTCATAAAACTTCTTGGAAGGCTAGCAGTAAAGTCAGCTACCAAAGATTACCACTTCTGGGAAAATTCGCTTAATTTTGTTGCTTTATTGTGAGGAACTCTAATTCAACTCTAAGTTCAAAAATAGGAGACAGAAAGGACTTCATTAAAGGAGTACACGCAGTAATAGAGCACTCCCAGACGTAAGCTGTTTGACTCAATCAAAGGCTTCCCATAACCATTACAGCTCTTCCTGAAAATAGGAGCGAGTCTTGCTGAGCTCACACTTTGAAGAATAGGGTTATGGATAGAAAACTGCACAAGTTTTTCAAAATTATATGAATTATGCCTGTATGCTGGAGTTGAAACTGACACATTTTTTTGCTGTCTTACTGAAGTCTGAAAATCACTGAACATTTTAAAAACTTCAGGACTCTTTTGAAGAGATACCTGTTCTGGTCAACTCAATTCTTAATTAGTTTGCTAGAAGAGTGTGACCTACTTTGGAAGGATGACAGAAATGAATTGAATACAAGTAAAATTATTCTATCCTGCATTAGAATCTAAAGGCTCAGGAATTTCTAGAGCTCCTTAACTCTAGTAAGAAAAATTTCTAGAGGGGATAGGGAAATTCAGAAACTCCTTATATTCATGGAAATTTAATTTCCAGATGGAAGACATTTACCATCACTACATAATGAAACACTAAAGTCAAGTGACTGGCTTTCAAGCGATTATTTTCACAAGACTGGGGCAAAGCTCCTTCTACATGTGCTTCCAAAGTAGAGATATTTCTTTTTTTTAAATTGAATATCATCTTCAATTACATTGCCATGGTAAAACCTTTCCCAATTTCCCCCCCCCCCAGAGATCCCCAACCCCTTCTCCCTCCCCCTGCCTCCACGTATATGCCCCTCCACCCAACACACTCCCACCTCCCCACCTCTGTTCCCCTTTGTTGGGGCCTCTGTTGAGCCTTTACCTGACCAAGGACCATTCCTCCCACTGATGCCCAACAAGGCCTTCCTCTGCCATATTTTTGGCTGGAACCATGTGTGCCCCTTGGTTGATGGTTCAGTTCCTGGGAGTCTTAGGGCGTCTGGGTGGCCGAAATCATTGTTCTTGCCATGTGTAGAGAAATTTCAACATTTAAATTCATTATTCACTGGGGTCAACCATTCTTTTATTCAACAAATTATATTTTTAATTATGTTTTAAAAATAAATTGTTCACTGGTTTATGAAAATGTGACAGTCTCTGGAGTGATTATTTTATACTAGAAGAAATTAATTATGTAATAAAATTTATTTCATAAGTTCTGATATTTCTTTGGCTCTATACAATGTAGATCTGAAAGTCTTACTGTGTTGGTTATATTAGGTTGTAGATTTCAAAAACAGAAGAGATGAACTTATTAAAAGTCATTCGAGATTTTTTTGACCAAAGAAATTACAAATTTTACATTTTATATTAAAATTTTTCATATTCATTTTTATAAAAGAAAATATATATATACATAATTCATAGTTAGTTAGGTAGATAGATAGATAGATAGATAGGTAGATATTCAGTCATGTAGGTCTTTACTTGTGATTTAGCCAAGTATAATTTCTAAATACTTACCTTCTTGCTTCCATTTGCAAATCTATTAATTATGGACAATGCTTTAGAATTTCTGGTAAGTCTCCATGTGGCACTCTCGTCATTCCTGTATAGCAGTCATCTTGCATTCCTCATCGTTATCTTATTTCACAAAAGTCAAACTGTGGCATTTGCTTTCTGTCCTGATGCTGGCTTTCTCAACATATACTTCCCATACCATTCAGTTCACTGTGCTTTGCCACTTTTTACTACCCCAATGTCCTCTTAAGAACTGATACTGCGCTCAGGCTCACATGCTACAAGCTATGTAATAGTAAATGACAAAACATAAAATAAGTAATTTTATGTTTTTCTCATTTTTTTCCTAAATTAAACATTCAAAATAGCATAGTCAGAATGTAGAACCCTAAAATCTATGGGAACAATATTTTATAAATTCCAAGTAGTTTCCATTATATTTCAAAGAAATTGTTTTGCTGATTCTTCCTTCTGAATAATATGGAGAAAATGATTCCATTCCTAGGAAATAACAGAAAAATCGTATCTCTATAGTAAATTGTTGTGATAAAACACTATCTGTCCAAGATAAGTGGAAGAAACGGGAATTTCTTGTAAGAATTGTGGAATTCGTTCCAAGCCCAAAAGTTTGAGAAGCATAGAAGCCAAGGAAAGGCTAGTGGATGTAGGGAAGAAAGGGCATGAGATGTGTATATCAGGAAGTGAGGGGGAATGGCTGCACATTCAGCCTTCCTGATTTTGGTGCGTCAAGAGTTGGAATGATGTCCATGCTCTTTAAAAAAAACATTTTCTGTTTTATTCTGTTTATGCCTATGTGATACTATGAAGTTACGCAGCCTACACACATTTGAAATGTTAAAAATTACTGTTCTTCCTATGGGGTTGCAAACCCTTTCATTTCCTTCAGTCATTTCCCTAACTCCTCCATTGGGGTCCGCATGCTCAGTCCAATGGTTGGCTTCAAGCATCTGTATTTGTCAGGCTCTGGCAAAGCCTCTCAGGAGACAGCCAAATCAGGCTCTTTTCAGCAAGCACTTCTTGGCATCCACAATAGCGTCTGGGTTTTGTGTCTGTATATGGGATGGATCCCCAGGTGGGACAGTCTCTGGATGGCCTTTCCTTCAGTCTCTGCTCCACATTTTGTTTCTTTATTTCCTTTAGAGAGGAGCAACTCTGGGTTAAAAAATTCGAGATGGGTGGGTGGCCCCATCGCCCAACTGCGGACATTGCCTAACTTCTGGATATGGTCTCTACATGTTCTCCCTCCCCTTCGTTGGACATTTCAGCTAACCTCATCCCTGTTGGGTCTTGGGAGTCTCATCCTTTCCTGGCATTTGGGACTTTCCAGTGGCTACCCCATGCTCCACTGATATACACCTCTGTTCAATTTCTTGATGCTCTGTATGTCATCCCTGTATCCTCCCATACCAACCAGATCCCCCAGAGCTCCCAAGGATGAAACCACCAACTAAAGAGTACACATGAAGTGGCTCATAGCTCCAGATGAATATGTAGCAGAGGATGGCCTTATCTGGCATCAGTGATCCTTGGTCCTGTGAAGGCTTGATGCCTCAGTGATGGGGAATTCCATGGCAGTGAGGTGAGAATGGGTGTGGGGGGGGGAGGGGAAGCATCATCATAGAAACAGGGGCAGAGGAGATAGGATAGGGTGTCTGTGGCGGTGAAACTGAGAAAGGGGATAACTTTTGAAATGTAAATAAATAAAATATACAATTTTTTTAAAAAAAAAGGCATAACTCACAGGAAAAAAAAGGCAAAAACATAAACTAATAAGCAATAATTTTTAAAAACAAAACAAAAGACCCAAAACATTTCTCTGGGGGAGATAACAGAAATATTATTACAAAAATGTTTGGGGAAATTGATGTATAGACCATGCCTCTTGTGATACCAAGCTACAATTTGGATACAGAGAACAAAAGTCATTACCTAGTAATCTCCCATGCTAATAAATTTGACACCTACTGTTGTTGAGGGTATAAATTTGACACCCACTGTTGAAGATAAAAGTTTCCAATTCAAAATTTTCAATGACATGCTTCACAGTAAATCTACCATGGATGGATGGTTTTGTGGGTAAGGCTATTAAATTACACTGATCACCTCTATACTTGTATTACCAGTGTGTGAATACAGACTTGTAGTGGATAGTAAATTCAGATTGAATATGTCTAACATCTAGATTAGGGTAGGTCAAATACTGCATGATATAAAAATATGATATTCTAAATTATCAAACTCTTGGTTTATTATTGTTGATGATGTTGAGTGAAAATTTTACTATGTAACTAAAGCTGGTCTAGGTATTCACTATGTAAGCCGAGATGGACTAGAACTCTTATTTCAACATATGATGCTTTGAGATTACATACAAGTATCTCTCTGTTCCAAACTGGAGAACCATTTATTAAAGACTTTGAATCTACTATAAAGAGTTTATTTTCATCTTTATCTTCAAAATCAAGCTTATTTAACTACTCAAAATTTTGCTTTGTTCTTTTCCAAGCTGTACAGAAAATGGTATCATAATAATAAAGAGAAGTTCACCGAAAGCCTGCTGCTTATATGTGCTTCGTTGACAGCTTTCTTAGAACAAAATGTTTAATGAATTATTAGAAATTTATACCCTCTCTTCCTTGAGTCTATATATTCAAATATTATTCTCATCCAAAGCAGCCATACAGACACAACTAGCAACAACGTTTATTTTAGTAGGATTGTATGCCCTACTAAGGTTAGTGTTTAAAACTAGCTATCACACTTCACAGTGTAACTGTAAAAGAAATATATTCATGATCATTGGAGTTGATAAAAGTGTCCAATAATCTTGTAGGCTTCGTGCGGTTTTTAATTATTTTGTCTAGTGCAAAGTATAAATGTTACAGCCTGCACAAATTATGAGATGAATGTAAAAAGTAAACTATTTAATATATAAAATGTATATGGCTTGAGAATGTAGAGTATTCCAACAAGGAGGGTTCAAGAAGGAATGGAGAATATAAAAAGTATTAGATATTTGCTATAAGTGGAACCCATGTGGGGTTGCATACAAAGAAAAGATTGTGAGAGTCATACTCACATGGATATGTGACCCCCATGGAGGGAGGGTAGAGTTATTATGTGTATTATAACAAATGACCGCATTGTCTAAAGATTAGACAAGATTTTCATCAAATTATTTTCTTTTGTCTCCCTCAAAAGGACTTATAATAGTTATTATTTCACTCACCATTTTGACATACAATTTGCAACCTCACACACAAATGCAGTGGTAAATTTTGGAGCAAAGCAGTTGCACTCACTTAATGTAAGTTGACTTTATGGTTAATCTTCCAGTTCTAGCCTAAATATATATGGTGATCATGTATAGGTTTAGATACCATATAATGAAATTTGTATAATTTAGGTCATGGAAGGAAATAATGTCAAAACTAGTTATAACCTTTGCCCGTTAAAGCCTTCAATTTATATGAATGTGTATACACAAACACACAGTTGCATCTCTGCTTCAATGGTCTCAACATCTTGAGGTTTAGTGGACATGATTTGAAATGAGAACATATTGTGTCTCTACTAAATATAGAGGAAATTATTCTTGTCATTATGTCCCAAGCAATATAGCAAAACATTATTTTTACAGTATTTATATTGTAGTATTATTGTCACCTTAGACATGTCATATAGAGTAGTGAATAAGTTATATGGAAATACTAAAGTATTTTATATTAAGTGCTTGGAAAGGAAAATTTCTGGGATCCAAGGAATGAGTCTTCTATGTATATCAAATTAAAGACTGAAATATTTAAGTTTTATTTGTGCTATTATATAATTTTATTTTCTACTTTTTGCTGTAACAAAGGATTACAAGTCACTGTAGTTGAAAATCTATTTTCTTTTCTTAGTTCTGAGTATATGACCTCTGCTAAAACAGTTTTGTAGCATCATTGTCTCTAAAGATCACAATGAAATGCTGCTACATATTTCTTGCAATTTTTAATAACCATACATATTCCTTGGTCAGAGTTTCTTCCTTATACGTCAAAGCTTGTGGTAACTAATAGAACATTTGTCATTTTGCACTATTTCCACAGTAAACTATAATCAAGGCACACTTTTTCATATCACTAATAAAAAATAATTATATTAATATTAAGTTTGTTCAAAGGATAAAGTATATGTACTTACTCCAAGATCATTAACATAAGTACAACAACAAAACCATGTCAATCACAGGTTCTGAGAAGTAGGACACAGATATTATAAAGATCATCATTTGTCATACCATGACTACTTCCAAAACTTGACATTGAACTGTTGAGATAGCTCAGTAGAAAGTTGTGATTGTCATTAGCCTGACAATCTAATTTTACCTTCCTGTACCTAAATAATGATAAAAGAGGAGAATCTACTTCTAAAATGTTCTGTTACAGAAATGTTCTCACCAAAATATATTAAAGAAAAGATCTTCTCAGGTTTAGAAAGATGATACAGCAATTAGGAGTATATATTTTTAGTGCAAAATCTCCTAGCCCATGAAATCACTTTTTTCTCCCAACTTCAACTTTTCATATTTTTAAACTTATTGAGTCTATGCAAAGATGGCTATATGTACATAAAAATGGATCACCTACTGAAACATGGGTAGACTCTCACTAACCATTCTTTTACTTAGAAGTGAAACCCCGAGGTTCCAGTCCTAAGGCCTCTGGCAGGAGCACTCAGATCTCTCCGCTTCCGGATCCAGGTCAGCCTGGGCGGCAACACCACATCTCCAGGACCTGCAAGAGGCAAGAGGGGCTTCCAGGCAGCCAGCGGGGAGAAGTCGGTGTGCTCCAGTGAATCCAACGGGCCCCAGCGGGAGCCTTCAGGTGTCTGCTTCAGGATCTGAAGAGCCTGGGCAACAGCACCCTGACTCCAGGCAGTGCAGGAGGTAAGCTGTGCACCAGAGGCCACCTGGGAAGGGGCAGCTTGCACTGGTGAGTCCAGCATTGACAAGACCAACTAACACCAGTGAGAACTAGATGGCAAAAGGCAAACGCAGGAACGTCACTAACAGAAATCAAGGCAATATGGCAACATCTGAACCCAATTCTCCTTTACCAGCATGTCCTGGATACCACATCACACCAGTAAAACAAGATTTGGATTTAAAATCACTGGTCATGATGCTGGTACAGGAACACATGAAGGACATATTTAAAGAAATTCAGGAGAAAATGGATCAAAAGTTAGAAGCCCTTGCAAGGGAAACACAAAAATCATTGAAAGAAATCCAGGAGAATACAAAAGCCAATAATGAGGAAACACAAAAAACACTTAAAGAAATACAGGAGAACTTTGGTCAGCAGGCTGAGGTCATGAAAGAGGAAACACAAAAATCTCTTAAAGAATTACAGGAAAGCACAAACAAGCAAGAGAAGGAACTAAGCAAAACCATCCAGGATCTAAAATCAGAAGAAGAAACAACTAAGAATACTCAAAGGGAGACAACTTTGGAGATAGAAAACCTTGGGAAGAAATCAGGGACATAGATGCAAATATCAACCACAGAATACAAGAGATAGAAGAAAGAATCTCAGATGCTGAAGATACCATAGAAACCATGGACTCAACAGTTAAAGAAAATGCAAAATGCAAAAAGCTTGTAACCCAAAATATCCCGGAAATCCAGGACAAAATGAGAAGACCAAACCTAAGGATTATAGGCATAAATGAGAGTGAAGATTTACAACTTAAAGGGCCAGCAAATATCTTCAATAAAATTATGGAAGAAAACTTCCCTAACCTAAAGAGAGAGATGCCCATGAATATACAAGAAGCCTACAGAACTCCAAACAGACTGGACCAGAACAGAAATACTTCCCGTCACATAATAATCAAAACACCAAATGTACTAAACAAAGAAAGAAGATTAAAGGCAGTAAGAGAAAAAGGTCAAGTAACATATAAAGGAAGACCTATCAGAATCACAGCAGACTTTTCACCTGAGACTATGAAGGCTAGAAGATCCTGGCATATCTCATGCAGACTCAAAGAGAACAAAAGTGCCAGCCAAGACTACTATATCCAGCAAAACTCTCAATCACCGTAGATGGAGAAACTAAGATATTCCATGACAAAACCAAGTTTACCCAATATCTATCCACAAACCCAGCCCTACTGAGGATAATAGGAGGAAAACACCAATACAAGGAGGGAAACTTCACCCTGGAAAAAGCAAGATAGTAACCTTTCATCAAACCCAAAAGAAGTTAACCAATCAAATTTAAAAAATAACGTCAAAAATGACAGGAAGTAACAATCACTATTCCTTAATATCTCTTAACATCAATGGACTCAATGCCCCCAATAAAAAGACATAGACTAACTGACTGGATACATAAACAGGACCCTACATTTCGCTGCTTACAGGAAACACAGGTCAGGGTCAAAGACAAACACTACCTTAGAGGAAAAGGCTGGAAGACAATTTTACAAGCAAATGGTCTCAGGAAACAAGCTGGAGTAGCCATTTTAATATCAGATAAAATTGACTTTCAACCCAAAGTCATCAAAAGAGACTCTGAGGGACACTTGTCAAAGGAAAAATTCAACAAGAAGAACTCTCAATCCTGAATATCTATGCTCCAAATGCAAGGGCACCCTCTTTCGTAAAAGAAACTTTATTAAAGCTCAAAGCACACATTGCACCTAACACAATAATTGTGGGTGACTTCAACAATGCACTTTCCTCAATGGACCGACCAGGAAAACAGAAACTAAACAGGGACACAATGAAACTAATTGAAGCTTTGGACCAATTAGATTTAACAGATATATAAATATAGAACATTCTATCCTAAAGCAAAAGAATATACCTTTTTCTCAGCACCTCATGGTAGCTTCTCCAAAATCGACCATATAATTGGTCACAAGACAGACCTCAACAAATATAAGAAGATCGAACTAACCCCATGCCTCCTATCAGATCACTATGGAGTAAAAGTGGTCTTCAATAGCAACAAAAACAACAGAAAACCCACATACACGTGGAAACTGAACAATATTCTACTCAATGATACCTTGGTCAAGGAAGAAATAAAGAAAGAAATTAAAGACTTTTTAGAACACAATGAAAATGAAGACACAACATACCCAAATCTATGGGACACAATGAAAGCAGTGCTAAGAGGAAAACTCATAGCCCTGAGTGCCTCCAAAAAGAAAATGGAGAGAGCATACATTACCAGCTTAAGGACACACCTGAAAGCCCTGGAACAAAAAGAAGCTATTTCACCCCCGAGGAGTAGAAGGCAGGAAATCATCAAACTCAGGGCCGAAATCAATCAAGTAGAAACAAAGAGAACCATACAAAGAATCAACAAAACCAGGAGCTGGTTCTTTGAGAAAATCAACAAGATAGATAAACCCTTAGCCAGACTGACCAAAGGACACAGAGAAAGTATCCAAATTAACAAACTTAGAAATGAAAAGGGAGATATAACAATGGAAACTGAGGAAATCCAAAAAATCATCAGATCCTACTACAAGAGCCTGTACTCAACACAACTGGAGAATCTGGAGGAAATGTACAATTTCCTTGACAGATACCAAATACCAAAATTAAATCAGGACCAAATAGATCATCTAAACAGTCCCATAACGGCTAAAGAAATAGAAGGAGTCATAGAACGTCTTCCAACCAAAAAAAAGCACAGGACCAGATGGTTTCAGTGCAGAATTCTATCAGACCTTCAAAGAAGAGTTTACACCAATACTCTTCAAACTATTCCACAAAATAGAAACAGAAGGAACACTACCCAATTCCTTTTACGAAGCCACAATTATGCTGATACCAAAACCATACAAAGATCCAATAAAGAAAGAGAACTTCAGACTAATTTCCCTTATGAGCATCGATGCAAAAATACTCAATAAAATTCTTGCCAACCAAATCCAAGAACACATCAAAACGATCATCCACCATGATCAAGTAGGCTTTATCCCGGGAATGCAGGGTTGGTTCAATAGATGGAAATCCATCAATGCAATCCACTACATAAACAAACTCAAAGGAAAAAACCACATGGTCATTTCATTGGATGCTGAAAAAGCATTTGACAAAATTCAGCATCCTTTCATGCTTAAAGTCTTGGAGAGAACAGGAATTCAAGGCCCATACCTAAACATAGTAAAAGCAATATACAGCAAACCGGTAGCCAGCATCAAACTAAATGGAGAGAAACTTGAAGCAATCCCACTAAAATCAGGGACTAGACAGGGCTGCCCCCTTTCTCCTTATCTTTTCAATATACTACTTGAGGTACTAGCTCAGGCAATTCGACAACATAAGGAGGTCAAGGGGATACAAATTGGAAAGGAAGAAGTCAAACTATCATTATTTGCAGATGACATGATAGTCTACCTAAGTGACCCAAAAAACTCCACTAGAGAACTCCTACAGCTGATAAACAACTTCAGCAAAGTGGCAGGTTATAAAATCAACTCAAGCAAATCAGTGGACTTCCTATACTCAAAGGATAATCAGGCTGAGAAAGAAATTAGGGAAATGACCCCCTTCACAATAGCCACAAACAGTATAAAGTATCTTGGGGTGACTCTTACCAAACATGTGAAAGATCTATATGACAAGAACTTCAACACTCTGAAGAAGGAAATGGAAGAAAACCTCAAAAAATTGGAAAACCTCCCATGCTCATGTATCGGTAGAATCAATATAGTTAAAATGGCCATTTTGCCAAAAGCAATATACAGATTCAATGCAATACCCATCAAAATCCCAACTCAATTCTTCACAGAGTTAGAAAGAGCAATTATCAAATTCATCTGGAATAACAAAAAACCCAGGATAGCTAAAACTATTCTCAGCAACAAAAGAAAGTCTGGGGGAATCAGTATCCCTAACCTCAAGCAATACTACAGAGCAATAGTGTTAAAAACTCCATGGTATTGGTACAGTGACAGGCAGGAGGATCAATGAAACAGGATTGAAGATCCAGAAATGAACCCACACACCTATGGCCACTTGATCCTCGACAAAGAGGCTGAAAACATCCAATGGAAAAAAGATAGCCTTTTCAACAAATGGTGCTGGTTCAACTGGAGGTCAGCATGCAGAAGAATGCGAATTGATCCATCCTTGTCTCCTTGTATTAAGCTCAAATCCAAATGTATCAAGGACCTCCACATAAAGCCAGACACTCTGAAGCTAATAGAAAAGAAACTGGGGAAATCCCTTGAGGACATCGGTACAGGGAGAAAGTTTCTGAACAGAACACCAATAGCGTATGCTCTAAGAGCAAGAATTGACAAATGGGACCTCATAAAATTACAAAGTTTCTGTAAGGCAAAGGACACCATCAAGAGGACAAATCGGCAACCAACAAATTGGGAAAAGATCTTCACCAATCCTACATCAGACAGAGGGCTAATATACAATATATATAAAGAACTCAAGAAGTTAGACTCCAGAAAACCAAACAACCGTATTAAAAAATGGGGTACAGAGTTAAACAAAGAATTCTCACCTGAAGAACTTTGGATGGCGGAGAAGCATCTTAAAAAATGCTCAACTTCTTTAGTCATTAGGGAAATGCAAATCAAAACAACCCGGAGATTTCATCTTACACCAGTCAGAATGGCTAAGATTAAAAATTCAGGAGACAGCAGGTGTTGGAAAGGGTGTGGAGAAAGAGGAACACTCCTCCACTGCTGGTGGGGTTGCAAATTGGTACTACCACTCTGGAAATCAGTGTGGTGGTTCCTCCGAAAACTGGGCACCTCACTTCCAGAAGATCCTTCTATTCCACTCCTGGGCATATACCCAGAGGATTCCCCACCATGTAATAAGGATACATGCTCTACTATGTTCATAGCAGCCCTATTTATAATTGCCAGATGCTGGAAAGAACCCAGGTATCCCTCAACAGAAGAGTGGATGCAAAAAATGTGGTATATTTACACAATGGCGTACTATTCGGCCATTAGAAACAATGAATTCATGAAATTCTTAGGCAAATGGATGGAGCTAGAGAACATCATACTAAGTGAGGTAACCCAGACTCAAAAGGTGAATCATGGTATGCACTCATTAATAAGTGGATATTAACCTAGAAAATTGGAATACCCAAAACATAATCCACACATCAAATGAGGTACAAGAAGAAAGGAGGAGTGGCCCCTTGTTCTGGAAAGAATCAGTGAAGCAGTATTCAGCAAAACCAGAACAGGGAAGTGAGAAGGGGTGGATGGGAGGTCAGGGGAAGAGAAGGGGGCTTACGGGACTATCGGGGAGTGGGAGGCTAGAAAAGGGGAAATCATTTGAAATGTAAATAAAAAATATATCGAATTAAAAAAAAAAAGAAGTGGAACTCCATAAGCCTTTCCTCAATCATGATGGGATTTTTGTCTGCCTTAGGTCACATTGAAATTTTATTTGGTTTTATTTGTTCAAGTCCTGTATATGTAGTTCTAGTCACTGTAAGTTGTGATATAAACTGTCTTTTTATGTCCATCAAATACTAGTTCACTGCCTCTTACAATCTTTATGCATCTGGGATGATTCCTGTGACTTGGGAAGAGAGAATGAAATGTAGTTGTTGAGAGGTATATTTATATAAGGGAATAAAGGGACAAACTTTAGGATAAGTTTGTTACTATGTGCATTTAGGAGGCTAATAATATTGTTATAACCTATGGCCTATTATTTAAGCTGTCATACGGTTTTTACTGGTACCAGGTCTTAGCTTCATCTTTTGGGACAGGCTTGATTCCAATCAAAAGGTGGTTAGTTCCTTCTATTATATCCATGTGATTATTATGCCAGCTGACATATTTGGTCAGGCCAATTGTTAATGTAGTTCACAAGGTTCCAAGTTTGATAAGACCCTGAGTAGTGGACATAGAAACTTAAAACACCATGAAACTGATATATATATATATATATATATATATATATATATATATATATATATATATATATATATATATATATATATATATACTTTAGAATACTATTCAGTGGTAAATAAAATCAAACTCATGAATTTTGAAAGTAAATGAGCACAACTAGAATAGATCACATTGAGTTACATGATCCAGACTCCCCTGGCCAAATGTCACATGTTCTCTCTATTAGAGGATGCTAGCTCTAAAATGTTCAGATGTGAGCATTCTGTATGTCTTATATAAGAAAACCAGAAAAGTTAAATGGGACCATTTTCACAGTGATGGTTTTGGGAGGAGTTGAGGTACAATGCATCTAATCAGGGGAATGGGAAAAATGAGGACTTGGGGTGAGGAGAGAGGTAAATAGAGAATATGGTAGGGGAAAGATGATGAGGAATGGCAAGATCTATTAAATGTGATGGGAAAATGGGAAAAGGTGAGAGTCTAAAAAAAAATGGGGAATACTGTGAATGAAGAATAAAGGGTTAGGGAAGGAAATTAACAAAATGGAAGGCTGATAAAAGACATAATTAATTATATTATTATAATGTTATTAAACTAAAATATGTAATATATTTAATTCAATGTATAAATATGCACATATAGTGTTAATAAACATTTTTCAGGAGTATTTCACTGCTAATGCTAATACACTCCCTCAAAGAACCTAAGACCACCTGAGAAACACTCCAATTCAAGATGTGTGGTTGTTAATTTGATCACCCAGCTGGGAAAATGTTGATCAGTGTCTCCATTTAATTTGTGGAGTTTTTCCATGCTGCATAGCATTCTTTGGAAAGAAAGTTCTGCGATGCAGTGCACATTTGCTCTCAATGGAATTTCCACCTGACAATATTCTTCCTACCTGAGAATATTCTTTAAATTTCTGAGATTTGCCTGAACAAATTAATTATCTATTATTCCATTAGTGTGCACATGGCTCCTGAGTGTTGATTTGTTTACTCTTTGAGACAGCCTCTCCACAATTAGCCATGACTCTCCAGACTGACTTAAGTACATCTGGCTGACCTTGAACTAACATGAATACTCCTTCTTCAAACTTTTCAAGTTCTGGAACCACATATGTGTGCCAAAATGACAGTCATAACACTCCTGTTGACTTATTTAATCAATCATCTTTTTTTAATATGCTATACAACTTAAATTGTCTTAACATATTATTTTTAAGCTAAATTATTTCCTCTGTATTAGTTTTCTAAAGCCACAAATTTTAATGAACTGTATTTCATCATTGACTTAAAACACTTTGAATATTTTTAGAAAATACATGTTTATATAATATGCATGATTGATAAATTTTGTATAATTTGTAAGTGTTTTGTGTTACCTAATTATTTTCCTTCATCTTTGGCTAATGGAGTCTCATTTTGTTATGAGAACATACATGGCATACTGAGGTCTGCAAAAGATCTGAAGCTTTTTTGCATAGACCTATTTTGCTGAAACGAATTAAGTCTACTCGAATAATCCTGGTGGTGGCAGCTGCACTCCTCTCTACCCACTCCAACATTCTGGGTTCCTGAATGAAACACACACAGACACACACACACACACACACACACACACAGAGAGAGAGAGAGAGAGAGAGAGAGAGAGAGACAGAGACAGAGACAGAGAGACAGAGAGACAGAGACAGAGACAGAGCGAGACAGAGAGAGAGCCTTTATATTTTAATATAACTTTAACAGCCCAGTGGCTGGGCTACATCCAAAAAAATATCTCCAAACACTCTCTCCACTCTGATATTCCTGAGTTACTACTTTCTAAAACCAGTATTCCATCTTAGCTATCCTGGACCCAGAGTTCCCTAGCACCTACATGAAAACTATGTTCTCTGTATGGCACACCTCAGACATGGCTTCTCTTCCTTTCACAGCAAGGCAGCTATCTCTCTTCTGCTCCTTCCGCAGTTCTTTCTCCAGGAATCCAAATGTCCTGCCTCTATCTCACTGCCCAGATGTTGGGTGCCAGCAACTTTATTTATAAATCAAAGCCAAATGGGAACAGGGTTCCTCTCAGCCTCTTATATCCGAGCGTGCAGATTCTCGTGCAATTTTGAGAACAAAGTTAATATATCACAAGCAGCATTAGACCAAATCCACAGCAGTCCAAAATTTGGTTTGTCTTGGTGAATATTTCAGGTAAGACTAAAGAAGAATGCCTATGCTTCTATGTGATGATGTATTCCATAAGCAGCACATAGACCAGTTTGTCTGACAAGACTATTCAAGTGATGTGTACTCCTTCAGAGTTGCTGTCTGCTTCACCTAACAATTACTGACAGAATTGTTAAAGTTTCTAACTGTAACACTATTGTATGCATGTCTCGTTCAGTTCAGCTTTTGCTTTGTGTCTCTGAGGCAGAAAGAGAGAGAGAGAGAGAGAGAGAGAGAGAGAGAGAGAGAGAGAGAGAGAGAGAGAGAGAGAGAGAGAGAGAGAAGGGAGAGTAAAGGAGGGAGGGAGGGGGAAGGAAAGAAGGAAGGAAGGAAGGAAGGAAGGAAGGAAGGAAGGAAGGAAGGAAGGAAATATTCTTCTGCCTTTTTATGAGGTTCCCTTCATCTATCATTGTTTCATATCCCCAGATAATTGACTCTTTTATTTTATGAAATATACTTCACATAACCATCCTTATTCTGAAATCGCCTTTGTCCAAATCTAAAAAGGAGTTTGGATTTATTTCATGTTATTTTTGTAAAACAACATGTCTCTTTTATTCCTTTCTTTATGTAAACTATATGAAAATGTTTTTTACCAATGACTTGACCATGGGTTGTTTGACACTAGTTCTAGGGTGAAATGACCCAATGCCTCCTCATCGCTGAAGGAACCTAGGAAAGACCAATATAAGGTATTACATAGTACAAATTGGTGAACCCCTGAGTTTATACTCTTACTCTGTTAATATGAATGAGAAGTATATAGGAGGGGCAACACAATGGCAAAGAAATCTCACAATCCCACTGAATCATGGGTGAAGACTCATGAAATCTAGAACTTTGGAGCTCAGTAAAGGATATTGTAGGTGTCTTAACAGAACTAAGAATGTCTTTCAGCCTTCTCAACTGGTCTCATCCTTGTGGCTAAGATGACCTCTACCTTTTATTAACCTGCGGAGGGAGGAGCCTCTTGCCTCCGATAAATTTCAAGATTTTTCTAAGGTTTTTCAGATATTTGATTGCTGACTATTAAGGAGGACCCCTTGAAAATTCCCTGAGCTTCACTGAACTGCCTGCAGAATGCAAGGTTTCACCTCCCTTTGGAACATGCTGAGTCCTGAGGAAATTCCCTCTATTGCACAATGTTTTAACTTGGAGTAAATAGCTAAATAACACCATGTCAAAATGATCCCCATAATAAATAATTTACAAACAGCAGACACGTACAATACTAAAGGTGTTAACCTTCATTACTTCCCTCTATGATGTGTTTCCTTTACATATATCCATGTTTCTAATCTAGATCTTCTCTCTCAACAAAGTAAGTACAAAAGGCAACTTTTGTACTTATATTCACTTTTCCTTTCCTAGTTCTGTTGTCTTCTGACTTTATTCACTGTAATTACTATGTTACACATTACATAGTTGTATATATAGCTATATATAGTATTTCATTAACTCTTATGATATAATGTGATTCTATGAATAATTACAAACTAGGCAGTATGTGTAACATGTGTTATACATTGTATGTAAGGAAGTAAATATTTATATAGAGAAATCATTGCAAATATTATTTGACCACATGATATTTTAAAAATTTATTTTGATCCCATTTCTATCAAACCCTCCTTGAGCTCCCATTTCTACTCCCTAGCCTCTCTTGTACCAACAGGAATATCTATATAAGATAGTTATCACTATAGATCAAAGGAATAAGTTTGGTAAGATTGACACTTTATTTTATCCCCCAGTAATATGTGGAGCACCTTCTGTACAAAATTAAACTACTCTAGTGTGTAGACTATTGGACAATAGGATCTTGTCCTGGTTCTGGAGAGTAGCCAAATGCAATGGCTGTAGTGATGTCAAAGGCTGGCAATACCAATTGAAGTAACATATTGCTGACGTTGGCTTTTTATTTGTTGGATTATGATGTACCATGTTGAAGAACAAATACATTTTACCTTTTTAAAAAATATATTTCCTTATTTACATTGCCACACTTCTGTAGTTGGAGTTACAAATAAATTTTTAAGAATGACTTTAGTATTCATATCTCTCCTGTGACCTCTCCTTTATTATGTCCCACATTTATATATTTCTGTTCTATTATTACCTTTTCCCACTGTTTCTCACTGTGTTCCATTTTCCTTTGAAAGTTCCATCACCCACACTGTTCCTTGACAAAATGTCTATATTCAAATATTTGTAGTCTCAATTAAAATAAAATGAATGACACAAAAATTTATATAGATGGATGAACAGATAGTTAGAAAGAGATATGTTAGACTGACAAATGGATAGGTACAAATAGATTAATGGATGAATGATAGGAAGATAGATAGGTAGATAGATAGATAGATAGATAGATAGATAGATAGATGATAGATATAGACTAGATTGATTATATATGATAGATTAATCATGGATATATGATAGATTGATAGAAAGAAAGATAGATAATAGATTAGATAAATGAGAAAGAAAGATAGATAATAGATTAGATAAATGGCAGAGGATAGATTGATCATAGATAGAAGAGAGTTGAAAGCTAGATGATTCATAGATGATGATTGAGAGATATAATAGATGGATGGTAGAAAGATGGATAATGATAGACAGGTATAGATAGTTTAGTGATAGTTATTAATAAATAAATAAATGGATGATAGACAGGTATATATAGATGGTAGAATTATTATCTCTTAGCGTTTCTGTTAAAAACACAGATAAAAATGATGGGGAAAATTCTTTAATTATAGTTTATTGAGCATCCTTGCCTCTCTTGTATTAATTTGGCAAACTCAGAAAATAGAGAGAAAAACTCTGCTAGCCACATGGGAATTAGAAATAAAGATCACTAAAGAAAATCTCAATGCAGCCTTGGGTTCAACAATAACTAAGCAAAATAATTGAGAAATTTTGTTTTAAGGAGAAATTTTAAGACACTAATGAAAATCTTGTTTTAATAATAACAGCATTAATTCTTCCTATTCGAATTGATTATTTTCTATATTTTCTGAATCAAAAGTTCAAGTATTTTCTACGTTGATACTATTTTATATTTAATTTTATTTTTAAATTTATTTGTTTATTATATCCTGCTCACTGTCTCCCTCCCAGTCATGCTCTCCCACAATCCGTCTACCATCCCCCATCCCCTTCCCCTCTGAGTGGGTAGAAGCCCCCCTACCCGCCGTATATTTCTTCCCAACACACACCCTAGCTGGCATTTCACATCTTTGTGAGGTTAGGTGCCCTCTCTCCCACTGAGAACAGACAGAGCAGCCCAGCCCAGCTAGTAGAACATATCCATCATGCAGGCAACAGCTTTTGGGATAGCTCACTTTCCAGTTGTTCAAGTCACACATGAAGGTCAAACTGCGCATCTGCTACACTGAGCAATGTACTAGCTAGTTTTGTGTGTCAATTTGACACAAGCTGGGGTTATCACAGATAATGGAGCCTCCTTTGAGAATATGTCTCCATGAGATTCAGTTGTAAGGCATTTTCTCAATTAGTGATCTTGTGGGGAGGGCCCAGCCCATTTTAGGTAATGCCATCCCTGGGCTGGTAGTCCTTGGTTCTATAAGAAAGCTGCACAAGCCAGGGGAAGCAAGCCAGTAAGCAGCGCCCTCCATGGCCTCTGCATCAGCTCCTGCCTCCAAGTTCCTGCCTTGTGTGAGTTCCCGTCCTTTGGTGATGAACAATATGGAAGTGTAAGCTCAATAAACCTTTTCCTCCCCAACTTGTTCTTGGATGTGATGTGTGTACTCTGACTAATACAAGCAGTGAGGGCTAGATCCCACCCATGTGTGCTGAGAGGCTCCACCCAACATCTGACTCAGATACAGACACTGACAGACAAACTGGACAGAGCTTGGGGACTATTATGGTAGAATAGGCAGAAGGATTGTGGGCTCCAAAGGGAATAGGAACTCCACAGGAAGACCAGCAGAGTCAACTTATCCTTGGGACTCTCAGAGTCTGAACCACCATCCAAAGATCTGTATTAATTCTTTAGTGAAGTACTTAGTTCCACAAACTATACCAAGGATTTGACGAATGAATAATGTTTCCCTGTTAAAATCTGTCAATGCATGGTCTTTGGGTGATTATTTATCTTCAACATAATACAGGACAAGGAATCTGGAATTGATTTAGTGAATGACAGTTTATTATATTCAGTGTATTGATTGATCTGTTGGAAATATCAATTAAGTCACTTTTGTTTTAAGACATCATTTAACTATATATTTGGACTCACTGGTGTTTCTTCACAGCAGTAAAACCTAACTTGACACCAGTATAACTTGCGGGGTGATTCCATTGCTGCACTGGTCTTATATTATGACTTCAGAGTGATGGAAGAACACAAGTCAATATTTTGAACATTTTTAGAACACATATGTTGTCAATAGCATAATCATTAAAAATTTTCTATGTTCATATATATTTTATGAGGAAAGTCATTATTTGGAAATCCAAGTCAATACTTGAAAATGATTATGTAAAATGACATTTTTGAGACACGATAGCTTTGTAGGTATACAAATTGAATATACTTCAAGTAAAATGAAAGAAAGGAATGAGAATAATTTTGTGACTATTTCCACTTTAAAAAAATAAACATAAAGTAGAAAATTGTACACCAATATGTATGTTAAAAAGGTATTGTGAAGCATATATATGTGTGTCTATGTATATAAGTGAATATGCATATATATGCATATATGCATACATATATGTATATGTTAAAAAGGTATTGTGAAGCAATTCTGCCTGAATTTAGAAGCAGGCAATGAGCAAGCATTGAAGATATAAAATCAGATACAAAATTGTGAGACGGCTACTTCCTTAAACTGACTAAAGAGAGCATGAATAAAAGAACTATTAAAAAAAACTGAGGTGAAAAACTAGAGACAGCCACTGCTAAAAGGATGGAGAAGAATAGGCGATTTGCTTACAACTTGAAAGGGCCTTGAGCAGGCTGTCGAATACTCTTCCATGCACCCCAAGAGGCTCTCCAAAGGCACAGATAGCTAAATTTGATAAATTACCACATTTGTGTAAACAATGTGATAAAAGTGAATATTTGGCATGAATCAGAAGCAGAGCCTGTGGAAGAGACATAGCCTGAAGTCCTTCAGATGGAAGTTTCCCCAAGAAACCTTCCTGGGAAGGAGTAATAGTTTAGGAAGGAACTTTAACATTAGAGTCCCCATGAGTGAGTTACAGATGGTAAAAATATTTTTAAAAGAATTATCCAAAACCAGAAATCATTACCAAATAACTTTAGGTAAAACTCTCTTTCATACATAAACAATTCCTTAAAATATTCAGAATTGTGTAGCTTGCAATTGATTAGGTTTAAACACATTAAGCTCAGAGAGAAAACTGACTGGTGAGCGTCAGGTCATGTACAGAATTCTGGACCAACAGAGTCAACTAACCTGAATGATTGAGACTCTGAACCACCAAAGACCATACATGGGCTGGACCTAGGCCTATCTGCTCATATATAGCAGATGTGCAGCTTGACCTTCTTGTGAATTCTCAACAATTAAAGTGGGGGTTCTACCAAAACCTGCTACCTGTAAGTGGGATATGCTCTGCTGGCTGGGACACCTTGTCTGGGCTCAATGGGAGAGGAAACAACTAGCCTTGTAGGTAGTTGAAGTGCCAGAGTGGGGGAGAATACCCAAGGACCTCTTACCAGCTTGGAGAAGGGGCATGGATGAAAAATTGTGGGAGGGAGTGACTGGGATGGGGCAGTGAATAGGATGTGAAGTGAATACATAAAATAAAATAAAATAAAATAAAATAAAATAAAATAAAATAAAATATATTTTTTAAACAAATAAACAAAGAGCAGAACACTAGCTTCATTTTTCTATCCCACCTTATATGAATCTATATACAATTAGAGGAATTGAAAATCCTGATAAAATATATCTGTATATGATATAAAACAGATTAAACTGAACTTATTAATAAGATGTCATAACATGTTTGAGTAGATATACATATTTTATAATAGTTGAATAAATTTGCACATAATTTGTCTCTCTAAACAATAATCATTTTGTCATAGTGAATACTCACATTCCTATATTCTATCTTGTGGAATTTCTTGAGCATTATATTTAAAATTTACCACCCTGGTGTACAATAACAAATCAGATCTTCTTGAAATATTTTTGTAAGTGTAATGAAACACACTGATACTTCTTAATCCATGCATATTCCATGCTCCCCTCAAAGCTAGAAATCCTTTCATACTCTAAACTTCTATGAGGTCAACAGTCTTATATTCCGCATACAATTGGGATCATAAAGTTCTTGTGTTTTTGACCCTTGCCTAACTTATTTTCATGTAGTGATCTTGAGTTCTTTCACACCAAAAGTACCAGGATACCCACTTCTTTTATGTGTTAATAGTATTTCATTGTAAATACACTATGTGTTCTTCATGCACTCAAATTTAATGGACTCTTTTTTTCTCCTCTGTTAGATATTCTTAAATCAATGAACAAAAAAGAATGAAGACAAATATTCATTTCTACAAGGTGTAATCAATTAGTGGCTTGTTATTACTGTAGTTCTATTTTGGTATTGGATTACTTTTATAGTGCTTTTCATATTGCGTAAATGAATTTACGTTTATCCTCACAATGTGTAAAGGATTTAAGCCTTAAGTGGAATATATATTTTGATTGTTGTACATTATTTATCTTGGTTGGGGTTTCTATTCCCGTCATTAAACATGTCCGAAAGTTACACTTGGTGTCAGAAAAGGTTGATTTCAGCTTACAGCTCCACTTCAAAGACCTCATCAAAAGTTGGCAGGGTTGGAATTCGAATAGATTTCCTGGAGGCAAGAACTCAATCAATGGTAATGAAGGGGTGCTGATTACCGGCTTGTTCTTCATGGCTTGCTGAGATTTATGACTTGCTCATCCTGAACCACCAACCAGAAGTAGTGCTGGTTGCTTTGTGATTGGCCCATCCACATTAATCATAAAATGCCCACCAAGCGATGCTCAACAGAATAATCCAGTGGGCGTGTTTTCTCAATTGAGGTTCACTCTTTAAAGTCACCTCACCTGTAGATGGTGGTTCTGATGCTTTGATCAGAAAGCTGGGTTACTAACAATGAAGGTCCTTGCTTGCCGGTTGGTTTTTGATCTATCAATAAAGTTGCCAGTATCCAATGATTGCCCACAGGGCTGGACTTTGAGAGTTGTGAGTGTAGGACACAGTGAGAATAGGGATGGGGAGAGAGAGGAGAAGGGGAAGAAGTAGCAGAAGAGATAAGAAAGCCAACCAGCCACATGAGTTTCAGTTAAGTGGCCTCTGGCTACTTGCCCATGGGTATGGGGTAGCAATGGAAGATTTCAGAGTGCCAAGTCATTGTGTGTGTGTGTGTGTGTGTGTGTGTGTGTGTGTGTGTGTGTGTGTTTTATCAGCAGATCTGAGATAGCACCTGGGCAGGAACTCAAAGAGGCATAGACAAAACTAGATGCTACATCAGCCAGTGTCAGTTTGACATAAACACTAGACAGTATGTTATTCGATGTTTTGATTTCTCATATGATACTACTTTATAGCATGGATTGATCATAGAAATAATTGGAGAAAATAATCAAAGAAATTTGGACCCACAGACTTGGCTTGAACATAAAACAGAAGGTGGAGAATGGATTGTTGACTGTTGCATTTACTACTCCATCTCCATGTGGTTTTAACCCATTTTTATATGTATGAACCTAACCACCATATTTGTCAATTTTGATTTATAGATAGATAGCACATATGTTAGTCCCTGAAAAATCTTAAATATTTTCCTACTGCTTGTGAAGTAACATGTTAAGTCTTGGAAATATGGTAATAAGGTAAAAACTACAAAAATCTGGAAAAAATAAAAAGATACAGAATTCTCATAATGTAATAAAATAGTTATAAAAATATATATGCTAAGTGCTGCAAGTCTTCATATACTTAGAAAGTGATTTCTCCTAAGATCACTGAAAAGCCTTTGAAATAGACAAAACTAACAAAAGCTTACAATGAATTGTACCATTTTTTTGGTCTCTCAAAAGAAATGGCCATCATGTACTGAATTACATATATGTGAATTCTGAATTTTTCTCTTGTGCAAACTCATTTTGCCTTTAATATTGATTTGCTTAGGGATTTCTCTCAAACTATTCTCTATTCACAGACTCTTTCAATCTCCTAATAAATTTATTCTATGAATATTATAATAAAAATGTAGTTATTATATCATACATAAGTAGTAGACATTACATTTTAAATTATGTTCTAATTTTCATTTATTAAGTAATAGTATATATATTAATACTCAGAAAACTTGTTAATGCAAAGAAAATTATCAATGGCATGACTATGAATTATTCTATTTTAGGTAACCATCTAATTTAAAGCTAGAATTTATGGACATTTTAGATGGTGAAAGGACAGTGCTTTTTGTAGAACTTATAAGATATCAAATAAGGAGGGTACTATTTGAGAAGAAGAAAGGAAAATATTGGTTGTCTCAGAACTGTACAGAGAAGAAATCAGATTTCAAAGATGATGCACATCACACCTACATCGGTAATTTGCATGCTGCTAAAAATTGAATATCAGTACTATGCAATTGAAAATAATAAATATATATATATAATTTATTTTTTATGATATATAATATATATTTCCATTGAATTATATGTATATAATTCAATGGGAAAGGACAAGTTTATTGTCCTTTGATCTGATCTTAAACCTACTCATTGTTCTTCATCTGTATAATAAGGGTTTTAGACTCTCCACATTTTTTTAAAGCATATCTAATCTGTCCAGGTTTAGAGTTTGTTAAATCATCGAGATGTCCATTTCTCATTGCTTACAAAACATAGAACATAGAGGCAGAAGATTCCCTACATACTGTTAGAAATAAATCAGCAAATTCAATTAAATTCTCAAGACATACAAAGCACAATCAATCCACTGGTAATGATATAACACCATTCCATGAGTGTGATTCATTTCCTATAATAATATAAGTCCTGGTGGATATAGATATGATGCCTAGCCAACTAGGTTAAAAAGCTATTTTTAAATAAGTAATAAATTCAAATGAATCTTTTAATTAAAAATATTATAAAATTAGCATGTAAGTCACACACATCTATTGACAATTCATTTCATTAAAATTTTGGCAGTATACAATATAATGTCTGCAGTAAACTTTTATTAAACTCAATGTAACATTTTTGCATCAATGTTTAGATGAATGAATGGATTCAACCAAATTATCAGACACACAGCCTAGTTAATATAGCCCCAACGAAACTGAAGAAGATGGTATGTTGGTTAACACTGCATACTGCTCTCCAGGAGAATCCCATATTGGCCATCACCCATGTCAGGCAGGTGACAACTGCCTATAACTCCTACTTCAGAGGAGCTTCTGGCTTCCTTAGCTGCTAAGCATGAACAGGGCACATACATACAGATACACATGCATAAGCATAAATAAAAATAGAGCTAAATACTAAAAAAAAAAAAAACCCTAAATTTCTTGTTTCAAGAAAGTGTGTGCACATTTGCCTACTTTAAAAGAATATTGTGGCCGGGTGGTAATAGTGCATGCCTTTAATCTCAGCACTTGGGAGGCAGAGGCAGGCAGATTTCTGAGTTTGAGGCCAGCCTGGTGTACAAAGTGAGTTCCAGCACAGCCAAGGCTACACAGAGAAACCCTGTCTCGAAAAACAAAACAAAACAAAAAAATATTATGATGATGGATGTGTAACAAAGTATTTCATTAATGAGGAACTTCAGTACAAGAATGAAAACCTTAACGTTAACAAAAGGAAAAAAAAATCTTTCTACTAGATCTGAAGCTGAAAAGATATTTTTAGTGCCCTTGAAGCTATTGTAATGATATTCAATGAATAATTTTATATTAAATAAATATAGTCTATGTCACCAGTAGGCTTAATGATGTGATAAGCATAATAGAGATTTAAAATGACTAGATGAAAATAAACCTTTGGTAGTAGTTTTCATTTAATATAAAACCTTGAATCAATATGTAGCTGTGAGGAGGTGGGAGCAAGTGAAACCCTCAAATGTCCCAGAAGTGTGAAATGTGAGAGTCTCCCAGGACTCAATGGAGATGGCTTTAGTTGAAATGCCCAACAGAGGGGAGCTGGAACCAGAGCAGACCATCTCAGATAGATAGACAGGGCTCCCAATGGAGAGATGGGTCAATATCCAACGTTTTTGAGCCAGAATTGTTATTGTCTAAAGGCCTTGCAGGGAAAAAATGCAGCAGGGAGTGAAGGAAAGGGCATCCAGTGACTGGTCCAACTTGGGCAGGCACCAGTCACCAGCATTATCACTGATGCCATTTTGTGCTTATAGACAGGAGCCTAGAATATCTGTCCTTTGAGGGGCTCTACAAGCATCTGACTGAGAAAGATGTAGACACTTACAATCATCCATTGAACTGAGGTTGGGGACCTCTGGGGAAGAGTTAGGGGAAGGATTGAAGAAACTGAAACAGATGGCAACCCCATCAGAATTGCAACATTATCCATTATCCTGGAATTCTCAGAGCTCCCAGAAGCTAAGCTAACAACCAAAGAACATACATGGGCTGGCTTATGGGCCCTGGCACATATGTTGCAGAGGACTGTCTTGTCCGGCCTCAGTGGAAGAGGATGTGCTTAATCCTGTAATTAACTTGACTTGATTTCCCAGGGAAAGGGGGTGCTGAGAGTGCATGGGTGTGTGTGTGTCTGTGGGAGCACCTTCTTGGAGGCAAAAGGGAGAAGGAAGGCATACAGAATTCTGGGAAGAGGGACTGAGAATAATGTCAACATGTGGTATGTAATTAAATAAAGTAGTTTAATTAAAAAAGAAAGAAACCCCCCAAAATATGAACAATTAAAACTCCAAATAATTTCATAAAGGATAAGATAGTTTGAATGATTTCAAACTGTGATAAATTCTAGGAAGGAAGAAATGTATTTTATATTAAACTTAAATAATTCATGAAACTGCAAATTATAATCATGAAATTTTGCTGAAAGAATATAGTGCCCAATGCTATGTGTTATGAGAATTGACTTATTCAACATAAGAGGCTGAAAGAAAGAAGGGAGGGAAGGAAGAAGAGGGAAGAGAGAAGAAGAGAGAGAGAGAGAGAGAGAGAGAGAGAGAGAGAGAGAGAGAGAGAGAGAGAAATACAATACCAATGTGAATACCCTTCACATTTGCATGGGAGAAAAGATCACTCATTAAACAACATGAGCCAAACTCCAGAACTAACCATAACCACAAAATTCTCATCTACGCTAGTAATTTAATAGCTCAGATAAATATCTATGTATTTATAGCTAGAGGTTAAACAAATATTTCTGAACTTCTGTTGTTTTATTCTTCATTTTATTGAAAACATTATTTTTTGTTTTCAAAATATATACCCAGATTACAGTTTGCCCTCCCTCTCCTCCTCCCAGTTCTTTGCCATCTCCCCTCCCATCTGATTTCACTACCTCTCTCTCTCATTAGAAAAGAACAGGCATCTAAGAGATAATATCAAAGCATAACAAAATAAAATATAATAATATAAAGCATGTACCAAAGTTGGATAAATCAAACCAACAGAAGAAAAAGAATCTACAGAGAAGGCAAAAAATCACACAAACAGGAATTCCAGAAGAAACTAAAACCATAGAATATACAGCAAGAACCTGGTGGAGATCTATGAGGCCCCATGCTTTCTGTTTCAGTATGTGCATGTATAAAATGTGCAGTTGATAGAAGAGGACCTTGTGCTCTTGGTGTCCTCCAACCTCTGTGTATTTTACATTCATTCAACCTTCTCCTCCATGGGGTTCCCTGAGCTCAACGAGAAGAATTTGATGGAGATATCCTTCTTAGAACTGAGGATTCCAGTTTTCCTTTCCCCTGTTTCTCTGTCTCTGTCTCTCTGTCTTTCTCTGTCTTTTTGACTTTCTCTCTGTGTCTTTCTGTCTCTCTCTGTCTCTGTTTATGTCTCTCTGTCTCTGTCTCTGTCTCTGTCTCTCTCTCTCTCTCTCTCTCTCTCTCTCTCTCTCTCTCTCTCTGTGTGTGTGTGTGTGTGTGTGTATGTGTAAAATGTCTGACTGTATGAGAATAGTAAATGTCTGTATGAGAATAGCAAAACATATTAGGCATCATTTTTGCACTACTCCTTTTCCCTAAGAAGTAGAATTTGGTTTTATCCTAAGCCTTTGGGCTATCTAATCTCTAGATTCTGACTAAGCAGTATCCTGTATGGCTTCCATTGCATCCAGTAGGACATTAGGCAAACAAGACATTGGTTCGTTAGTCCCACAAAACTTGTGATGCTATTGCCCTAGCATATTTTGCAGGCAGGACAGGATTTTGTATCAAAGGTTTTTGTGGTTGGGTTGGTGCTTGTGTTTCTCTTTGGCAGCCTGTGGAGTACCTCCCTGTATCAAAGAAACTAGAGCATAGGATGTAAAGGTTCTATGTAGACACTATCTTGACCTCTCCATGTTTAATGAATCCTATGGGTGTTGTATTCAGCAGTTGTCCTTGCTGTCAGTTTGTCTTGGCAGGGTGATGCATGGTTTGGGGAAATTTTTGCTCAAAATTCAATTGGATGTAACCCAGTCCCAGTACTGGAACCTTTGTTTGGTGACAAGTCTCCCTCATTATTTGTAGACTTCATTAGATACCCTTCATATATTTTAGAAGGTTTTCACTACATTGTCTCTATACCACTCCCCAAAATGTCCCTCAATCCTATCTTTCTCTCCCTCATTTATTACCTCCTCCCACCTAATCCTCTCTTTCTAATTCTCCAGCCAACAATCTGACCATAAAAATCTAACGTATTTGCCCCTCCAAACGAAATTCATGAGCCCCCTATAGACCCTTGCTCTATACATAACCTCTCTTGGTATATGGATTATAGCTGTTATCAGTTATTTAACAGCTAATACATACCACCTTTATCATACCATGGACACATATGACATCTATTTTGAGAGGTCTAACTTCTACATTCATTTTAAATTCAGAGAAAATTAATCCAGTCACTAGAATCTTCTTACAATTGTTATGTGTGCTTAACATTCTAAATAACTCTTTAAATTGGGACAATTCAAGTTATAAAACTACACAATTCTACAAACATCTTACATGGGTTAAAATAGAATCAAGTTTGCAACCTCCCCCAAAGTAATTTAACTTAATGGCCCAGAGTTACTAGTACTCTAGATGATATAAATGCCAGAGGTAATGGATATTTTGCCTTAATCTCAGCTGTCAGGAGCTTATTGCCTTTCCCGTGACTGTTTGCAATATCCCTGGGTTTCCTACTTTCTGGGGAGATAGTCTGTTCTTCCCATGCTTAAAGTTGGTTAACTGGCATCCATCAAGCTCCCTTTCCTAGTTAACCATTGGTTTTTATCATGGGGTAATGTTCCCTTTCCTTAATAATTCAACTAATTTTTAGATATCTCTTCTCTGTGGCACACAGAGAACACTCTTAATCTCGGTATATTTAAGTCTCTTCTGCATTTTATGATTCCTTCTTTACTGTTCAACTTAAAAATTATAAATGCAGTTTTATAGATATTATCATGTTCAGGTACCTTTTAACTTAGGAATATAGATGGAGATATAAAGTATTCTTCTGCCTTTATTTTTCTTCCTTTTCAAAATGTTATTTGTATCTGGAATCATAACTAATACATTAATTAAAAGTTTAGGGAAACTATCCAATAATTTACCATGTTATAATAAAAAATATTAATGGAAAGTAACTTTTATAACTTAAAAGGCTATTTTGAAACCACCATATGAAGAAAATATAATTTAACTTACTCATTTGAGAATTTTCTTCTATTTTATTTTTTCACTCCTTTATCAACAAGAGATGGATAAAGAAGCTCCATCTCTTTATATGTGCCCAGAGTTTAATTTTAAATAGTCTTTAATATTTCCTTCTCATGCCTACTGGTAGATTGTTAGCTTGTTGGAAAGAACTGAGCTTGAAGAGATGAACTGAGAATAGAAATATGTAAACATTGTTTTTATTTCCTCAGAGGAAGGAATGAGATGAGAGCCTTACAAAAGCTTTATAAATATATGACTTAGCCCGAGTCGAGAGTGTTTCTCACTAACTATCCAGAATCCCAGGTCTGGAAGCTTCTAACATCCATAAAATCTAAACTTCTGCAAGACCTTGACGCCTTTAGTTCCCAGCCTCCATCTGCTAACCTAGGCCTAAAATGTGTTAGCCTTAGAGACTTACCTCTGAATGTGTTTACTCTTTCTATTTCTTTCTGAATCTTGGCTAGCTAGTCAACCTAGCTTCTCTGACTCAAAATTCCTCTTCAAGATGACCCAACCCAGCTTCTATCAGCTTCTAACTGAATTGTTCTGCCTGGCTTCACTAACTTTGTCAATCTGTTCTTATTTTCTGGTTTCTTCTCATTCTCTGGCTCATTCTATCTTCACCTGTGTCTAGTTTATTCTCTGCAACAAATCACTGTAAAACTGCCCCAGTAAAACTGCTTCATTCCTTCATGTACTTAACCACACTGACTTAATTGAGTAGACTGAATTCAGGAATCGAATGAAACTGAATTTCATGAACTCAGCTGAACTTAAATGGATTCAACTGAAGCGCATAAAACTGTACCGAACTGAATACAGCTGAATTCCACCACATTGCCTGTAGTCCACTGAACTGCACTTACTGACCTGCTCTCCCTTTTGACTCAACTCTATATTACTCTTAAGTAGCCACTCTTTCCTATCTGTTCTGAAAGTTGGGCAGAAGCTATTTTGGCCAAAATCTTTCTCTGATTTGTCAATTTGTCTCCTTCTCAATTAGAGGTCACATTCAAACATGGCTGCTTCCTTCTAAAAACTAAATTTACCTATATTATATGAGATTGAAGGTGTCTACTAAGGGTGTTTCTATTTTCCAGACAGGGGAAAACATGTGATTCCAGATGGATCATAGGCCTAAACGATTTTGGATCTGACCCCTTTCCAGAGCAGCCATGTTGCTGGATTAAAATTCCTCTTCAGAAATATATCTTAAATATTCTCAAATTGAAAGGGGCAATAGTTCATGGTTCCTGGAGAAATAAGAATTCTTTTTTAACTCTGTATCAGCAGTTCTCAAACTGTGGGGTATGACCCCTTTAAGATCTAAGGACCCTTTCACAGAGGTCACGTGTCAGATATGAGGAAGTGATTAAAGCATTGCAGCATTAAGGAAGTTGAAAACCATAGCTCTGGATAGCCTCCAAGGACAAACGAAATTCAGAGTAAAATTGTCCACAATCTCCCCTAAAAAAGAAGAGGTTATAGCCACAAAAGTCATCAACATCAACCAAGAACTCAGAGTCTAGGACTCCTAAGTTCATAAGAGGTATGACCACTCTGTGGAGAGAAGGTAGCCTTGACCCATATACCTCAGCACTAGATAGAATTCCCGGATCCTAAAGAATTCCTGTGTTTCCAAGTCCTCTCTTAATGGAGGCTGAGGATAAAAAATTTGCTTGCTATTGAAAAGAAAACAAAATAAAATGTATGTTTTCCACAAGAAAATTTAAAGCAAGGTAAAATGTTTGATTTTATTTCTGATAAAATGATATCCTTGTTTCTATTCAGTTGAATGGGTTAATATTTAAAGAAGTGACTGTGTCTTTTAATATGCTGGGCACACAGTTGCGGACAGTACAGATGTGCATGATTTTTACTAGGCTAGATTTATTTTGGCGACCTCACCCTCTGCATGCTTCTCAAAGGAGCCCCTCATGAACTTTGTTTTCTCTGGAACATATTTATCCAAATAAACCTAACAAACTGTGGGTAATTCAAATCTAAAAATGTCTGTGCTTTATCTGAGTCCTTACCTGTTCTTCTTTCAGAATAGACATCTGGAAATGACTGGAAATGATGGAAATTTCCGTTCTATCATGATAGAATTTCCATTCTATAATGATGGAAAAAATGACACAGTATTGACCCAACAAGGGTATACAGACACAGCAAGGCCCATATATCTGGCACACTTATACATTAGACATATCATCCATCTATATTTTACTTTGAGATGAATAAATCTTACAGGTTTCATAACTGCAATTAGAACCTCTGATTCTAGAAGAATTATTTAGCTACTCCACTAATGGAAATATAATACAAGATTATTGGTACAAGCCACTATATTTGAAAATAGATTTTAATTTTATAAAGTTAGGTGATGCTATGTTTGCTATGTCCTTGCTAGGGTACAGGGATAGACCTGACTGAGATGGAAAGGAAATATATAAATGACAGACATACAGATACTCAGATACAGAAGTGCTGGGAGAAGGTGGATTGTACTCTGATGGGAGAAGATGAAAAGTCCAGAATTTCAGCATATTTATTGTCTACTGTTGAACAGAGAGGCAGGGTTATTGCATACAGCTGAATCAAGGAGGGAGGTTTAAATAATCTCAGTAGGAGCAATCTTTGAGGAGAGCAGTCATCAGACTATAAATATCTGGAGGAAGAAATTTATGGTGACATTTTTTTTCATACACTGTCAAAACTCACTCTGAACCTTACTGAGGGAAGCTTTGTCATACATATGGGGCAAATGTACTGGAATCCTTAACATGGATGTATCCATGATGACAGCAGATTCTTACTCAGTGGGCCCACTGACATTCTATGGTTGCTGGAAACTAGTTAATTATTGCTAGGGCTATGAATTTCATATACCATTTTTAGGCAGGTAAATCATGTGACCACTCTAATTAAAAAGTGAAAGTCAATATACCAAAGTATACTCCAAAGCAATTGCTATGTGTATAATTTGAAAGGTCCCAGTATAAAACTCCTGTTGTCTTCATGAATTAAGAACTAATTAAATGAGAGATGTGAAATCAGACAAATTTAAATAGATATATCAGCTTTGCCATTGGAACATATTAGGTTAGAAAATGTGGTTTAAGAATTTAGAAGCAAGGAGATAGCTGACACTTCACCTCAATTAAATTTATGTACATTATCATTACTAGAATAGAAAGCACGTAGAACCACAAGGGTTATAAAGCAAATAAAAATAAATAAAAAGAACTTTTATGGCCTGTGTTTGTATTTTGTTATTAACCAAAAAAATCAGCTGGTTCAAAACATTTGTATAATTAAAAGCAAAACGAAATATAACAAGAAGCCATTCTTCCATCCAGTCTATCTGCCAACTATATTATTCTACCACAGAAGTTGAATATGTCCATAGAGATGGGGGAAACTAAGAAGTAAAGAAATATGAGGTGCTAGGATGGTTGAAACATTTTGAAAGCTGTGTATGGGAGAAATGCAGAAATTACAAGAAGCAGTACACACAAATCTGGGTACCTAATGTTGAGATTTATGTAAAGGATAAGGGTCAGTCACAAAGATGGCTGAAATGGCATAGGGCAATGATGGAAAGTGAGAACTGAGGGAAAGCAGAATTTGTTTGAAATAAGGAAATCAATGGGATCATCATGTATCAGTGGAATTGAAAGGAATCCTTGACAATGACAATAATGTTTCTGGTTTTGTTTTGTTTTATTTTCTTTTAAAAAAAAATGAGCCTGGAGAGATGACTCAAGCAGGTGAGAGCACTTAGTGCTGACTATTCACAGTTGTCAACTTGACTAAAATTAAAATTAACTAAAACTCAACACAAGCAGCTGGGCACACATATTAAACATTTTTATTATTAATTAAATCATTTAAGGTGGGAAGTCCCATGTCCAACCCATATTGGTGAGGTAGGAAGATATATCTTTAACCTTGACCACATCTTTGGCTGGTAGCCTATAAGAAAGAAAGAAGGAAATAATGAAAGAAAAAAGAAAGGAAGGAAGGAAGGAAGAGAGAGACAGGAGAGACAGTAAAGAGAGAGAAAGGAGAGAGAGAGAGAAAGAGAGAGAGAGAGAGAGAGAGAGAGAGAGAGAGAGAGAGAGAGAGAGAGAATATGAGAGAAAGAACTTTGCTCTCTGTTTACCTGCTCCACTTCTTTGCTGGCATTAGAGCTCACTACTCATGGATTCCAGCATATACTGAAGACCAGGTAAGGCATCCAACCTTGTGAACCAGACAATTGCTGCATTCTTCATACTCCATTGGTACAAAGCATTGTTGGAAAAGCTGGACCAGAGCCTATAAAGAGATTTTATAAATCTCATATACCATATGTATTCATTTATATATATAAATTGTATGTTATATTTTATATACATATTATTTTATTACTTGTTAATAGTTTATATTAATTATACATTATAATGATAATATAATAATTTTATTAATTGATTATTTTAACAATTATGCACCTATGATAACCACATGCAAGAGCATGTGCACATACTGATGTCTTCTATCTTCTTGATTTATTTTTTTGTTTTCCTTTTAGAAGCTCAATGTATCAAGAGACTTACATGTGCTAGGGAAGTATTAAACTTCTAGGCTACATTCTCAGTCTGATATCAAATACCCAAAGTTAAAACATAAGCATTTATTATACCTCTAGCAAATGACCATATCCTTTGTGTGTATATGTGAGGAGAGAGAGAGAGAGAGAGAGAGAGAGAGAGAGAGAGAGAGAGAGAGAGAAAGAGAGAGAAACAGACAAACACATAGACGGACATACAGACACAGACACACAAACACATGGATATACACAAAGACATAAAAAACTATACACACAGAGAAAGACAGAGAGGGAGAGGAAGAGAGAAAGACAGAGAGCAAGTAGAGAGAATAGTATTACTCATAGTGATCATAACATTTGCTAAGTGTTAAATGAGCTGGCAGGTACAAAGCATTACTTAAATAATTAACACTTTACAAGTGATATGTGTTAGCTGTTCTTATAAGAGACTGGATCCCAGAATATCATTAGATCTTAGGGATGTAGAGGTAAAGAAACAAAGATTTTTCTCATTAAAATTAGTCTTTCCAGGTTGAATAACACATAATTATTGTGGAGTTTTGAATAAAGGCACACATGTACAAATAGAATAGCAACTCTAAAGGGGATAAAAGGATAATTTCAAACAGTATGTATGATAGAGAAATGTCATCAAAGGGCAACTTATATAGCACAGAATATATACATAGAGTATATATTTTCTGGTAGCATCATCCAACACATCTGACAATTCAAGGGGTTGGCCAAACAAGCTAGTCTAGTGATCAATAGACATGAAGAGTAAGAGGTGAAATTGCAGTCATAAAAGGAAGAATTTAAACCTTATATGAATACAGGCTAATTAATATCCACTTATCAAAGATTGTATTCTATATGTATCCTTTTGTGTTTGTATTTACCTCACTTAGGATGATATTTTCCAGTTCCAACCATTTGCCTAAAAATTTCATGAATTCATTGTTTTTAATTGCTGAGTAGTATTCCATTATGTAAATAAGCCACATTTTCTGTATCCATTCCTTCACTGAGGGACATCTGGGTTCTTTCCAGCTTACCCAAGGCATAATTAGCATAACAAATGACTCAAATGAAGAAGTAAGGAGAGGGCCCTGGAAAGGCTTGATCTAGCATTGTAGGGGAGTACCAGGACAGAGAAAAAGGAGGGAGGTGATTGGAGAATGGGTGGAGAGAAGAAGGCTTAAGGGACATATGGGGAGGGGGAACTGGGAAAGGGGAAATCATTTGGAATGTAAACAAAGAATATAGAAAATAAGAAAAAGGAAAAAAGAATATAGGCTCTATATTTAACTTATACATAGGTATAATTCAACATGACACATCAAGAACGTGACGATGGATAGGGTGTGTGTGAATAGAGGTAAAGGATAGAGAAGGATTTCTTCGTAGAACATATTCAGTATTCTGTGTGCTAAATACTAAGATATCTGATATTTGACCATTTTCATAAGAGCTCTTGCAGAACCTTTGAGTCATTTAATAAAAAAAAAACAACCAATGATAGAACATTCTCAACTTCAAAGATTTTATTGTGAACAGTGTGAAGTAAAAAGGGAAAAGAGCTGATGTTGAAGACAAAGAGATGTGTTATCTGGCTATTGAGCTAATTTAATGTGAGAAAAGAGGGTGGGGTGGCTAAACAGTCATTTTTCGTACAGAACTAAAGATGTCATGGCAAAATAAAAGCAGCCACAGAATTCTGAGCCAGTCGAATTCGCGAAGATGTTTCCTCAGAGACTTCAAAAATTTCTCCCATATGCCACAAGCTGCTCTGGCCAGTAGTATTTCAGAAAATAATACTGTTCCTATTCTTGTCTGTCCTTAAGAGAACCAGCTACTTATACTGTGCACCCCCAAGGATATTATGCATAACCTCAATATAAGAGAGAAAGTCTGGATGCTTTACTCTGAGGTCAAATCTGTTTGTGTGGTAAGAACACAGTGAGATATCGAAGTTAAGAAGCCCAGGTAAGATCAGAAAACCTTTCTAAATATTTCAGCATTAGCAAGTGAAGTCTCGAAACTTCAACACAGGGACCATTTTAGTATCTTACACTTCGCCAGCTATTCATGCTATGTTGTGTGAGAAGCCATCACATGTAAATTGTCCACTGGATTAACAATTATGTACATGGAGACATTGTTATTACAGAGTTCATCTTCTGTTTTTGTTTTCCTATAGCAAGAAGGGAATAATTCATATATGACTGTTTCTTGTCTGCATTTCTGTATTGTACACTTAAGAGTGTTGTGCCCAGATTAACCTCTCTTTTTAATTCCATACCAACATATTTTAAAATCAACACATGATTTAGTGCAATGAGTAAAGACAGAATGAAATGGGTATAACAAGCACTCAGAGAAAAATAAATATAACAATTGATAACAAACGGGAATAATTAGTAAGATGGAGAAGTCATAATAAGCAAGGTTTTTGATTGCATGACTGAATAAATATTGCTAACATTAACAAAAAATATTAAGCCAAAAAAGTTGTTTGGGAATTATGAAGCAATTTATTTGTTTATTTGGGTTGGTGATTTGAGTTCCTGGAAATGCAATCCAGGGCTTCCTATATGGTAGACAAGTGTTTTACCACTGACCTCCAGCCTGAGCATGATCTTTTTTTTTTCTTTCTTTCCCTCCTTCCTTTCCTCCCCCCTCTTTCTCTCTTTCCTTTTTTTTTATTCGATATATTTTTATTTACATTTCAAATGATTTCCCCTTTTCTAGCCCCCCACTCCCCGAAAGTCCCATAAGCCCCCTTCTCTCCCCCTGTCCTCCCACCCACCCCTTCCCACTTCCCTGTTCTGGTTTTGCTGAATACTGCTTCACTGAGTCTTTCCAGAACAAGGGGCCACTCCTCCTTTCTTCTTGTACCTCATTTGATGTGTGGATTATGTTTTGGGTATTCCAGTTTTCTAGGTTAATAACCACTTATTAGTGAGTGCATACCATGATTCACCTGTTGAGTCTGGGTTACCTCACTTAGTATGATGTTCTCTAGCTCCATCCATTTGCCTAAGAATTTCATGAATTCATTGTTTCTAATGGCTGAATAGTACTCCATTGTGTAGATATACCACATTTTTTGCATCCACACTTCTGTCCAGGGATACCTGGGTTCTTTCCAGCATCTGGCAATTATAAATAGGGATGCTATGAACATAGTAGAGCATGTATCCTTATTACATGGTGGGGAATCCTCTGGGTATATGCCCAGGAGTGGTATAGCAGGATCTTCTGGAAGTGAGGTGCCCAGTTTTCGGAGGAACCGCCAGATTGATTTCCAGAGTGGTTGTACCAATGAGCATGATCTTTTTGCTGTCTGTCCACTGTGAGCTCTCAGAACATAAGACAGAAAATGGCAGGTGATGAAGATCCTGGCATAAGATAGTCTTGTGAGTAGGTATCATCATTATACAAGAAATACAATTTTAATGGATAAAATATGCACAATCCATTTATTCTGAGAGGAAAGCAATGACGAAAGCTTACCCTGCAGTAGGTTGTTTATTTTGCAAGTTAGCAGGTCATTTGTAAACTCAATAAAAACAAAGGCAAAGAAATAAGAGGTTAATTAATTTAATGATTACAGGATGCAGAGTGAATGAAAAGTTAATAATTGGAGACACCAGGTCTACGCTGATGTTCTAAGAAGGCCAAGGAACTATAAAGTAATATTTTTCCAAAAGATAATTACAGTGACTGTTCTGCTACCGAATGCACTAATATGAGAAAAAAAATATAATCATACTGAACCTACTAAAGTGTTTTAGATAATGGTCTCTCACTCAAAATTGGAAAATCAGAGTAAGGCGAGTTGGTGAGAAGACATTACCACTGTTCAAAAATTAACATACAATTGTCTAATGCAATATCTTATAGATCTAAGACATATTTGATATTTAATTTATTAAAACCAATATAGTAGACAGATAATATGACTCAATGGGTAAATGCACTTGCTACAAGTCTTATAATCTAAGCTCAGGCCTTGGAACACATGTAGAAAAAGAGAACTAGCTCCCGAGAGTTGTCTTCTGCAATGTCTACATGCATTTTTGCACATGTAGGCACACACATATACATAGCTGAGTATACACACACACAAGCATGTGTACATATATACACACTTTTGGGTACAAATACGTGATCTAATGAAAGTGATATAAGTTACATTTAAAAAAACTAATATAAGTAGCAAATAATTTGCCAGTTATTTCAACAATATTTTGTAGATTTTAGGAGTTCTAAAAAGCTCATTCAATAATAACCATAACCTTAATAAGACAATTTTAGCAGTAGTGAACAAAGTAATTAAATGTGTCCAAATAGATGAAAATAAATGATATTTATTATTATAAAGTTTATATAAAATATTGGTAATAAGTCATAAATTATTCTGCCTAACAAATGAAAACTTAAATTATTATCTTTTACTAAGAAATGTAATTACACTATAGAACACTCACATGCCAATCATTTTATTAAGTGTACTGTACCAAACTAATAATAGTGTTAGTTAACTCCATGAGATAACAGGAAGATGTCTCTTGGACTGTTGCCTTCAGGTGCACTGGGTAGTGGTGGTGCATGCCTTTAATCCCAGCACTTGGGAGTCAGAGGTAGGCAGGTTTCTGAGTTCCAGGCTAGCTTGGTCTACAGAGTGAGGTCCAGAATAGCCAGGGGTATACAAAGAAACCTTTTCTTGAAAAACAAACAAGCAAACAAATATCTCAGTGGTAGATTGCTATTCCAGAGGTCATGAGTTCAAATCCTAGCAAGCACATGGTGCCTCACAACCATCTGTAATGAGAAACAAAACCAAAAACAAACAAAGAATAGTAACTGGCACAGCAGAAGAAATCAAAAGACACATTAGTATAAGCTGGGCAGTGGTGGCACAAGCCTTTAATTCCAGCACTTAGGAGGCAGAGGCAGGTGGATTGCTGAGTTCAAGGCCAGCCTGGTGACCTACAGAGTGAGTTCCAGGACAGCCAGAATGACACAGAGAAATTCTGCCTCCCCCCCAAAAAAAATCAAAGCACCATGACTGGTAGTTTGAATCATCATGGCTCCCATATGCTCATATACTTAGTTGTCACCAGGGAGTAAAATATTTGAAAATTATTAGGTTTGGCCTTGCTGAAGGATCTCTCTCTCTCTCTCTCCCAGGGAGTAAAATATTTGAAAATTATTAGGTTTGGCCTTGCTGAAGGATCTCTCTCTCTCTCTCTCTCTCTCTCTCTCTCTCTCTCTCTCTCTCTCTCTCTCTCTCCTCCCTTTCTTTTGTAGCTGTTTGCATCCTCATATCCTCATTCTAATTAATTAGATTCTCCTAAAATTTGTTTACAGTGACCCTGCCCCAGTTGATTTTGATTGGTAAATAAAGTTGCTGGTGGCCAATGGTTTTGCAGAGAGACTAAAGCAGGACTTTAAGATTTGATGGGGGTGGGGCTTAGGGGTAGGGTGGTAAGGGGTTGGGACCATTGCAGAGGAGGAAGGAATTATCCACCATGCCAGCAAGAGAACCAAGACACCAGGACTGAGTGCTACTACAGGACAGAGAACGTAGCTGCCCTGTGGAAGGAGAAACCTGCATGTCTGGGTCTAGGCAAACAAAGATGGGAATGGAGACTTTAGTAAATCCTTTCCCCCCCTTTCCGACTGTCTGTCTGTCTGTACGTCTATATGTCTGTCCTACTCTCCCTCTCTCCCTTTGTCCCTCCTTTTCTCCCTTACTCTTTCTATGATGTTTCTCTATATGGCTTTGTCTTTTTGCCTGTTGCCTGTAGATCAGGATGTAAATTTCTTAGCTAATACCCCATAACCATGCCTGTCTGCTTCCTGCTTTGATGATCACGGACTAACCCTCTGTAACTGTAAGCAAGCCCCTAATCAAATGTTTCCTTGTTTAAGATTTGCCTTGACCACAGTGTCTCTTCACAGAAATAAAACAGAAACTAAGTCGTTGAACAAAACCAATTTAGGAAGGACAGGATTTATTTGATCTCCTAGGTTAAATTCCATCACTGAGAGAAATCGGGCCATGAAACCAAAGCAGGAATCTGAAGACATGAACTGACCATAGAGAAATGAGGCTCACTTGTTTGCTTCCCGTAGCTTGCTTAGTGAACTTTCTTATACTACTTAGGATAACCTGTCCACCATGGTAAGTGCCCTTTCACCTCAATCTCAGTTCAGGAAATGTCCCCCAGAAATGTCAAGAGAAATCTTATGTGGTCATTTCCTCAACTGTGGATTGCCTTCTGAAGGTGACTGTGGACTCTGTCAAGCTGACAAAAAAAGAATAAGCACAGAATTGAATAAAACAATATTGGAATGAGCTTTATAAAAAAATTTAAAAATTAAAAATAAATTATGAATGTGAAGTGATATTTAAATATATGGGTATATTTTTATTTAAAATTAAATTATTGTTGCTAAAGAAATAATAGAATGAAGAGGTAAAAAAGAGGAGGGGAAATCTTTTACCACAATTGGAATCCTTGTGCTGCCTTTGTAATCTATGAACAGTAGAGTGTTCTTGTTTTCTATTTTTATTTTTGATATTATAATTTATTAAAACAATTTTCCCTCCTCTTTCCTCCCTCTAAATCAGTGGTTCTGAAACTTTCTAAGGCTGTAACCCCTTAATACAATTCCTCATGTTGTGGTGACCTTGCAATCAGAAAATTATTTTCATTGATTCTTCATAACTGTATTTTTGCTACTGTTACAAGGATGTAAATATTTTAAATTCAGGATATTTGATATGTGACCTCAAATTTGACCCTCAAAGAGTCATGACCCTCAGGTTAAGAACTGCTGGATTAATCCCTTCCATATGTCCCTCCTACTCTTCTTCAAGTTCATGGTCACTTTTGAACTGTTCTACTTAAATGAATGCATACATACATTTATGTATGAATGTATATATTACTACATATATATATATATATATATATATATATATATTACTAGTCCAACATACATAAATATATATATGCTGTGTGTGTGTGTGTGTGTATGTTTTGGAATATATTCACAATCAGTCCATATAATATTACCTCCAAATTGACCTAATCTTTTGTCACTGGACAACCAATTGGTATGGTCTTCCCTGGAGAAGACCAACTCTTCTATTCCCAGCTTTCCTCAGTTGCCTGGAGTCCTTTGTGTAGAATTCTAGAATCAGTCTATTCCTACAGGTACTAAAACTATAGCAGTTCACCCTAATCTGACTCTAAGTTTCCTTCCTTTTCCACACCCACTTTTGCCTGAGTTAAATTTCATTGATCTATAAAAGGAATAGAAATCTTCCTTGAAGCTAGGCAAACAGAAATCTTTTTTTCCCCAGATGCAATGCACAAGACACTTCATTCCCCAGTGACACTTCATTCTGATTATGACAGGCAATCAGAAAGAAATCCCCAAGTCTTTAGCAAACAGTAAGATCTATAAGCAACATCTTCACGGATGGTAGTGAAATGAGGCTTTTAGTGAGTTCACACACTGGAGGAGCCTGACAGCAGTCGTCATACTTGGTGGTTCATACGTCATGGTTCAGCATTGCATTAATACTTACAGGTATTAGAAGAACACTTGTCTAGTATGAGAACAAAACTGAGTATCTGTTCTCCATAATCAAGCCAAACAAATCACTTTTGGTGATTAGAGAATGCACTACTTCAAGATTATCCATGAAAAGCTGCACAGCTTAATAAGAAATAAGAAAACAAGCAAATTATATTTTGAATTGGTAATTTTAATTTGATTATAAAATGAAACTGATTATGCGATGTTTTTATCATTAGTTTGGTTTTTTTCTATGAGTACAATGTTTTTATTTCTAATCCTTTTATAATAAAATATGACTGATTAGGAGGAAAGAAAAGGAGTCAGATGACTGTTGATTAAGATATATGTTAGAAATTCCTTGATTGTTCTGTTAATGATATGCATATTAAAAGTAATGTCAACACTGTCAACATGTGGATTATCCCAGTTCACTACCATCATCATTTTCTTTGTTGAAGAAAAAAAGTAAAAGAAAGTGCATTTTATTATTGTGAAATATATCAACATGTCTACTTTATTGAATTAATATATAAAATAGATGAAAATATAGAATAAACACATAATAGCAATTAAAAATTTGACTCCCCCCAAAAATATTGCTGAAATGTCAGACAAGTGTCTACATATAATGTTCACACAAAACACCATAAGATTATTTCTGTACTGACATAGAACTTTAGGTATGCAACTGTAGCTTTTGAAAATTAAAGAAGGCTCTCATCTTGCCTCTTGGCACTCTCACTTCTCTGCCCCTCTTGGGCTCTCCTCCCCTCCCCTCTCTCTCCAAGTGGTCATGGCTGGCCGGCCTCCACTTCTCTATGTCTTCTCTCTCTCTCTCTCTCTCTCTCTCTCTCTCTCTCTCTCTCTCTCTCTCTCTCTCTCTCTCTCTTTCTCTCTCTCTCTCTCCACTTCCCATTAACTCCAGTCCTCTGTCCTGAATAAACTCTATTCTATAACAAAAGAAAAAAAAAGAAATTTAAAGAAGGTCTTCTAGAAACCATGGTTGTTTCTTCTTTTGACATATGTTATTCCTTACAGATAAATGATAAATATTTGGTAACAAAATCACATTTAATAAATACAGGACTTCCTGCCAACAACATGGGATAGGCTATGCCTCTTTCTAAAGTAAGGGAGTTAGACTATTCAAATCAAAAAGTCAGAAAGTTGAATTGTTGGTGGGAATTAAATAGCACACGGCAGATGAAGAGAAAGATAGCTCGTTGTTTAACTTCATATGAAAAAAGTTCTATACAAAGATACTGTTGATGGTTTACATTATAAATATATTTCCTTTTCTTTAACAGCATATATGGCTATGGTATAATTTGGCACAAATTACTTCATATATCACTATACTGTAAACATGTAGAAAAAGACATAAGGTGGTTCGTTTCAGATACATATTTAGTGGGTGATGTAATTGATCATCTAAAATTATATTATACATAATTACATTATGTATCATTTATATTTTAAAATGTAAGTTGACTTATACTTGCATATATAGTATTCACACACACTTGCATGAATGCACACACGCGCGCACGCACACACACAAACACACACACACACACAAATATCACAGATATGCATCCAATTTCTATGATTCTTCACTCCAAACTATCTCCAGGACACATCTTTTCTGAATAATTTTTGATGTGCAAACAGGAGTCATCTTATGGCTAAACAAAAAGGTCCAATTCTTCTAACTGAATATATCTATAGACCTACTTCTATAGATACTTATAGGGAAATACTGGTTTCCTAGAGTCCAAATGCATACATAATCATGGATCAGTAAGTCTACAGACATCTTAAAGACAGTTTACTGAACAATATGTCAACACTTGCTGTTCTCTATGGTTCCAGGGAAACTAAGGTTACAATAGTAGCTGCAGCTGTCATATGCTTTTGGGGGGTACTTGAAAATAATCTTTGTAACTGTACCATTGTAGAATGAAAGGATTGTGACATACTATATTAATCTGTATAGTTTATCAGGTTATGTCTGTCTTGTAAATGACAATAAAATTCAAGTTTAGCAATATGTTCAATACTTTGGGAGTAAACTTCACTTTAGGAATGTTTTTCAGGGTATTTTAGGATTTGGAAAACAGATTATAACCATTCATAAAATCTTGCCTATTATAGAATACAAGTCCAGATGGATGACATTGGAAAGAGCCATGGACCTGATGTTAATATATTAATATTATTATGAGTAGGTTGGCAGAAAACTTAAAAGAATCTAAAATATCCTTCTGGACATATGGGAACATCAGGGCATCTTTCACAATAGAGAAAAGAGTGTTACTGAAAGATGATTACATAGCTATTTCCAGTAACCTTTGCCAGAACATATTAAATAGAAACATCATGGCTATTTGAGCTCATGAAATGGTATAAAAGAAAGAACATGTGCCACAGTGTTTGGCAAGTACCCAAGAAAGAATTTGATGAAAAAGTAGATTCGTTTTGGTTTGTATGCCAACTCCTGTATCATGAAAAAACGAGAAAGGTAGTAATGAGAAGACCTGCAGCTGTCAGACTGCAGAGGCAAGCTGGCACACAAAAGCAGTTATTACCAACATTAAAGACTTGGAATTGCTATTTCATGATCTGGAACCACTAACATAAAAAGGGACAAGAATGAACACTCTATGATCTGTATGTAAAGAGAGTTAAGCTTGGCAAGTATAAAAGGAAGGAATTAATTTTTCTTTGAGTTTATGTGTTGTAGTGTGTGCATGTATGCATGTGTGTGTTCTATGTGCTTATGAATACTCCTGAATGTATATTTGAATCAAAGATTGATGTCTGCTTGCATGTTCTGTGTGTGCTGGTTCATACACCCCTGTATACACAAGTAAAGGTTAGAGGTTGAGTTCTCAAGTCTTCATATAAGTTTTAGAGCCAGAGTCGCTCATTGAAGTTGGACCTTACTAACTGATGGGACAGATCAAACAATGAATCCCCTGAGTCCCAGTTTTCTGTCTTTCAACATAGGAGTAACAGCAGCATACATGGTTTTGAGGGGAAATTGGTATCCAAACTCAAGTTTTCATGCATGTGTTATCTCTGCAGACTTATAGAAATGATATAGAAATGTGAATAATGCATAATTCAAAATATATGAAGCACTTACAATCAACTTACTGAAAATAGACACTGAGGAAGTATTTGTAAACTCAATTTTTTAAATAAAATTCCAAGTTAATCACAAAAATACATATACAGTGCTTGATGTTCTGTCAAAGACAAGTGGAATCCTAGTAAAATATGAAAGATAATGACTAAAAAGAACCATTATTCTTGCTTTTAAAATGTGTGAAGTGTGAATGCCTGCACTGTTACTCGAACCATGCAGAATATATCAAATTATGTAACCTATCTATAAGAAATGCTGGCTGTTATTACTGTTATAAGTTGTATTCATATTTCTTAATTTGTGGAAAATTTTTTATTTCAAAACTACATTTTTCTTATTTAGAAATTTATCTACGATATTTTATAGGCATATCTGTGACCAGTTTAATTTATGTGCCTATGAAATATCACAAGCCCTGTGGATATTGTATATTGATGTTTGTTTTAGACTTGGGGATTAATTTATTCATTGGTAGATGAATCAGTTACTTTTCCAGTACTAAGCTCTAATCTCTTAAACATAGCACATAACACCCATGAAAATTTGGAGCTCTTATAATTCAGAATAAATAGATTAGAGAATTTAGATCAGTTATTAACTTTTGAAATACAGTTATTCACTATGCATGCTATACATTTGCAATATATAAATACCAGAATTGACTATAAGAATGACCCTTTGAAAACCTGAGCTCATAAATCAAGGAAACAACAATTATAAAATGAATTTATAATAAATGGTATCTATACAGCAAAACAAAGGTCACTGTGTTGTTTTGATTATAATATATTACATAGTTAATTTAGTAGAGATAGTATCTTGATCCAAACTATTTTAAAGTCTGTTAACTGTTAACTGTTAAGAATAGATTTTGAAGGGAATGCTGAGGCGGCAGTGGCGGCTGCGGCGGCGGCGGCGGCGGCAGCGGCAGCAGTGGCTGCTCCAGCTGAAGGGCCATCAGCAGTGGAACCAAGGCGTCACAGGGACCAGTTAGGCCCTGCGCCCACGACCACTGACCTTCGCTGACCAGCCGGGCAGCAAGCAGCTGCAGTTGTGCGGCGCCTTTCCTGCACGGAGGCCACTTCAGAACTCGGCCTCTCACCAGTCAGGAGAGGTGCATCCATCTTGGTTCCGTACTCCAGGGATCGGACAGACTGAGGATCCAGATCAGTCTGGGCGGCAGCATCACATCTCCAAGTCCTGCAAGTGGCTAGCTGGGCTTCCGGGCAGCCAGCTGGGAGAAGTCAGTGTGCTCCAGTGAATCCAGCGGGCCCCAGCGGGAGCCTTCGGGTGCCTGCTTTGGGATCAGAACAGCCTGGGCAGCAGCACACTGTCTACAAGCAGTGCAGGAGGTAAGCTGTGCACCAGAGGCCAACTGGGAAGGGGCAGCTTGCACTGGTGAGTCCAGCACTGACAAGATAAACTAACACCAGTGAGAACTAGATGGCAAAAGGCAAACACAGGAACGTCACTAACAGAAATCAAGGCAATATGGCAACATCTGAACCCAATTCTCCTCTACCAACATGTCCTGGATACCCCATCACACCAGTAAAACAAGATTTGGATTTAAAAATCACTGGTCATGATGCTGGTACAGGAACATATGAAGGACATACATAAAGAAATTCAGGAGAAAATGGAACAAAAGTTAGAAGCCCTTGCAAGGGAAATACAAAAATCATTGAAAGAAATCCAGGAGAATACAAAAGCCAACAAGGAGGAAATGCAAAAAACACTTAAAGAAATACAGGAGAACTTTTGTCAACAGGCTGAGGTCATGAAAGACGAAACACAAAAATCTCTTAAAGAAATACAGGAGAACTTTGGTCAACAGGCTGAGGTCATGAAAGACGAAACACAAAAATCTCTTAAAGAATTACAGGAAAACACAAACATGCAAGTGAAGGAGCTAAGCAAAACCATCCAGGATCTAAAATCAGAAGTAGAAACAACTAAGAAAACTCAAAGGGAGCCAACTTTGGAGATAGAAAGCCTTGGGAAGAAATCAGGGGACAGAGATGCAAATATCAACAACAGAATACAAGAGATAGAAGAAAGAATCTCAGATGCTGAAGATTCCATAGAAACCATGGACTCAACAGTTAAAGAAAATGCAAAATGCAAAAAGCTTGTAACCCAAAATATCCAGGAAATCCAGGACACAATGAGAAGACCAAACCTAAGGATTATAGGCATAGATGAGAGTGAAGATTTACAACTTAAAGGGCCAGCAAACATCTTCAATAAAATTATCGAAGAAAACTTCCCTAACCTAAAGAGAGAGATGCCCATGAATATACAAGAAGCCTACAGAACTCCAAACAGACTGGACCAGAACAGAAATACTTCCCGTCACATAATAATCAAAACACCAAATGTTCTAAACAAAGAAAGAATACTAAAGGCAGTAAGAGAAAAAGGCCAAGTAACATATAAAGGAAGACCTATCAGAATCACAGCAGACTTTTCACCTGAGACTATGAAGGCTAGAAGGTCCTGGGCAGATCTCATGCAGACTCTAAGAGAACACAAATGCCAACCAAAACTACTATATCCAGCAAAACTCTCAATCACCATAGATGGAGAAACTAAGATATTTCATGACAAAACCAAGTTTACCCAATATCTATCCACAAACCCGGCCCTAAAAAGGATAATAGGAGGACAACACCAATACAAGAAGGGAAACTTCACCCTGGAAAAAGCAAGATAGTAACCTTTCATCAAACCCAAAAGAAGTTAAGCATTCAAATTTAAAAAAAATAACGTCAAAAATGATAGGAAGTAACAATCACTATTCCTTAATATCTCTTAACATCAATGGACTTAATGCCCCAATAAAAAGACACAGACTAACTGAATGGATATGTAAACAGGACCCTACATTTTGCTGCTTACAGGAAACACACCTCAGGGTCAAAGACAAACACTACCTTAGAGTAAAAGGCTGGAAGACAATTTTACAAGCAAATGGTCTCAGGAAACAAGCTGTAGTAGCCATTTTAATATCAGATAAAATTGACTTTCAACCCAAAGTCATCAAAAGAGACCCTGAGGGACACTTCTTGCTGGTCAAAGGAAAAATACAAAAAGAAGAACTGTCAATCCTGAACATCTATGACCCAAATGCAAGGGCACCCTCTTTCGTAAAAGAAACTTTATTAAAACTAAAAGCACACATTGCACCTAACACAATAATTGTGGGTGACTTCAACACTGCACTTTCCTCAATGGACCGATCAGGAAAACAGAAACTAAACAAGGACACAATGAAACTAATTGAAGCTTTGGACCAATTAGATTTAACTGATATACATAGAACATTCTATCCTAAAACAAAAGCATATACCTTTTTCTCAGCACCTCATGGTACCTTCTCCAAAATCGACCATATAATTGGTCACAAGACAGACCTCAACAAATATAAGAAGATAGAACTAATCCCATGCCTCCTATCTGATCACTATGGAGTAAAAGTGGTCTTCAATAGCAACAGAAACAACAGAAAGCCCACATACATGTGGAAACTGAACAATACTCTACTCAATGATACCTTGGTCAAGGAAGAAATAAAGAAAGAAATTAAAGACTTTTTAGAACACAATGAAAATGAAAACACAACATACCCAAATCTATGAGACACAATGAAAGCAGTGCTAAGAGGAAAACTCATAGCCCTGAGTGCCTCCAAAAAGAAAATGGAGAGAGCATACATTACCAGCTTAATGACACACCTGAAAGCCTTAGAACAAAAAGAAGCTATTTCGCCCAGGAGGAGTAGAAGGCAGGAAATCATCAAACTCAGGGCCGAAATCAATCAAGTAGAAACAAAGAGAACCATACAAAAAAATCAACAAAACCAGGAGCTGGTTCTTTGAGAAAATCAACAAGATAGATAAACCCTTAGCCAGACTGACCAAAGGGCACAGAGAAAGTATCCAAATTAACAAACTTAGAAATGAAAAGGGAGATATAACAACGGAAACTGAGGAAATCCAAAAAATCATCAGATCCTACTACAAGAGCCTATACTCAACACAACTGGAGAATCTGGAGGAAATGGACAATTTCCTTGACAGATACCAAATACCAAAATTAAATCAGGACCAACTAGACCATCTAAACAGTCCCATAATGCCTAAAGAAATAGAAGGAGTCATAGAAAGTCTTCCAACCAAAAAAAGCACAGGACCAGATGGCTTCAGTGCAGAATTCTACCAGACCTTCAAAGAAGAGTTAACACCAATACTCTTCAAACTATTCCACAAAATAGAAACAGAAGGAACACTACCCAATTCCTTCTACGAAGCCACAATTACGCTGATACCAAAGCCACACAAAGATCCAACAAAGAAAGAGAACTTCAGACCAATTTCCCTTATGAACATCGATGCAAAAATACTCAATAAAATTCTTGCCAACCGAATCCAAGAACACATCAAAACGATCATCCACCATGATCAAGTAGGCTTTATCCCGGGAATGCAGGGTTGGTTCAATATACGGAAATCCATCAATACAATCCACTACATAAACAAACTCAAAGAACAAAACCACATGGTCATTTCATTGGATGCTGAAAAAGCATTTGACAAAATTCAGCATCCCTTCATGCTTAAAGTCTTGGAGAGAACAGGAATTCAAGGCCCATACCTAAACATAGTAAAAGCAATATACAGCAAACCGGTAGCCAGCATCAAACTAAATGAAGAGAAACTTGAAGCAATCCCACTGAAATCAGGGACCAGACAAGGCTGCCCCCTTTCTCCTTATCTTTTCAATATTGTACTTGAGGTACTAGCTCGGGCAATTCGACAACATAAGGAGGTCAAAGGGATACAAATTGGAAAGGAAGAAGTCAAACTATCATTATTTGCAGACGACATGATCGTCTACCTAAGTGACCCAAAGAACTCCACTAGAGAGCTCCTACAGCTGATAAACAACTTCAGCAAAGTGGCAGGTTATAAAATCAACTCAAGCAAATCAGTGGCCTTCCTATACTCAAAGGATAAGCAGGCTGAGAAAGAAATTAGGGAAATGACCCCCTTCACAATAGCCACAAACAGTATAAAGTATCTTGAGGTGACTCTTACCAAACATGTGAAAGATCTGTATGACAAGAACTTCAAGACTCTGAAGAAGGAAATGGAAGAAGACCTCAAAAAATGGGAAAACCTCCCATGCTCATGGATCGGTAGAATCAATATAGTTAAAATGGCCATTTTGCCTAAAGCACTATACAGATTCAATGCAATACCCATCAAAATCCCAACTCAATTCTTCACAGAGTTAGAAAGAGCAATTATCAAATTCATCTGGAACAACAAAAAACCCAGGATAGCTAAAACTATTCTCAGCAACAAAAGGAAATCTGGGGGAATCAGTATCCCTGACCTCAAGCAATACTACAGAGCAATAGTGTTAAAAACTGCATGGTATTGGTACAGTGACAGGCAGGAGGATCAATGGAACAGGATTGAAGATCCAGAAATGAACCCACACACCTATGGCCACTTGATCCTCGACAAAGAGGCTGAAAACATCCAATGGAAAAAAGATAGCCTTTTCAACAAATGGTGCTGGTTCAACTGGAGGTCAGCATGCAGAAGAATGCGAATTGATCCATCCTTGTCTCCTTGTACTAAGATCAAATCCAAATGGATCAAGGACCTCCACATAAAGCCAGACACTCTGAAGCTAATAGAAAAGAAACTGGGGAAGACCCTTGAGGACATCGGTACAGGGAGAAAGTTTCTGAACAGAACACCAATAGCGTATGCTCTAAGAGCAAGAATTGACAAATGGGACCTCATAAAATTACAAAGTTTCTGTAAGGCAAAGGACACCATCAAGAGGACAAATCGGCAACCAACAAATTGGGAAAACATCTTCACCAATCCTACATCAGATAGAGGGCTAATATCCAATATATATAAAGAACTCAAGAAGTTAGACTCCAGAAAACCAAACAACCCTATTAAAAAATGGGGTACAGAGTTAAACAAAGAATTCTCACCTGAAGAACTTCAGATGGCAGAGAAGCATCTTAAAAAATTCTCAACTTCATTAGTCATTAGGGAAATGCAAATCAAAACAACCCTAAGATTTCATCTTACACCAGTCAGAATGGCTAAGATTAAAAATTCAGGAGACAGCAGGTGTTGGAGAGGGTGTGGAGAAAGAGGAACACTCCTCCACTGCTGGTGGGGTTGCAAATTGGTACAACCACTCTGGAAAGCAGTCTGGCGGTTCCTCCGAAAACTGGGCACCTCACTTCCAGAAGATCCTGCTATACCACTCCTGGGCATATACCCAGAAGACTCCCCACCATGTAATAAGGATACATGTTCTACTATGTTCATAGCAGCCCTATTTGTAATTGCCAGATGCTGGAAAGAACCCAGGTATCCCTCAACAGAAGAGTGGATGCAAAAAATGTGGTATATCTACACAATGGAGTACTATTCAGCCATTAGAAACAATGAATTCATGAAATTCTTAGGCAAATGGATGGAGCTAGAGAATATCATACTAAGTGAGGTAACCCAGACTCAAAAGGTGAATCATGGTATGCACTCACTAATAAGTGGATATTAACCTAGAAAACTGGAATACCCAAAACATAATCCACACATCAAATGAGGTACAAGAAGAAAGGAGGAGTGGCCCCTGGTTCTGGAAAGACTCAGTGAAACAGTATTCAGCAAAACCAGAACGGGGAAGTGGGAAGGGGTGGGTGGGAGGACAGGGGAAGAGAAGGGGGCTTGCAGGACTTTCGGGGAGTGGGGGGGCTAGAAAAGGGGAAATCATTTGAAATGTAAATAAATTATATCGAATAAAAAAAAAGAATAGATTTTGAATATTTTCCCTTTTATTAGAAATAGATTATTTTCTCATATAATAAATCTTGATTACAGTTTACCCTCCCTCTATACCTCCCTGGTTTTCCCTAGCTCTCCTTCCATTTGGAACTGCTCTCTCATTAGAAAAGAGCAGGATTCAAAGATATAAGAATAAATGATAATAAAAGAAAATATAAGTAGATAAAAGAAAAGCATCGCTGTTGAAGTTGGACAAGGCAAACCAACAAAAGGAAGAGTCCAAGAGAAGGCACAGGATCAGAGCCCTCACTGGTCCACACACTAAAGAGATTAATAAAAACACTAAACTGAAAACCATAATAAGTATACTGAGGACTTAGTGTAGATATGTACATGCCAGGACTGAAATGGAAGGTCCTACTGGGAACAGAGGTGAATTCAGGGAATGACAGCTAGAACTGAGAAGCCTTAGATGGGTAGCAAAGAGGTTCACTGTAGTGTAAGTACATGAAGGCAGTTCTAATGATGTCTCCAAATAATTAGGGAGATGGAGTCCCAACTGGCTATCTCTTGTCATCAAAAGATGCCTCCACTACTGGTACTTGGGTATATCCAATTGAGTTATTGGCCAAAGGTGTTCCCATTAAAAACACACACACACACACACACACAACTCAGGCTGTTGAGAAGACAATAGGCTGCTCTCCAAAAATTGACAGCAAGCCTTCATTGCTCAATACAACACCCACACAACTCATTCAACATGGAGAGGTTAGATTGGTTCTTACATAGATCTTGTATCCCTTTGTCTCAGTGTCTTTGTTATGGGTAGGTACTCTTCAGACTACCAAATGTATACATCAATCCACACACAATACCTTTGATTTACAATGCTTCCTGCTTACAAAATATTCCAGGGCAATGGTAACAGAAGGCTGGGGGGAGTAACCAATCAGGGGCCAAATTAATGAGAGGTCTATTCCAGGAGATATAACCTATACCTAACACTGTTTGAATGGCCAGGAAACACTGAACAGACAGCCCAGAGACAGGATATTACAAAATACTGGGATTTATAAACTATGGAGTGAAAAAATGATCCTTAATGATACTATGATATACTCCTGCATATTTTATAAAAGAAAATGCTCATCTGTACTAAAATTGAGCTTTGTTTAGGTTTGAGACTTTTCAATTGATACTATAAAAATCGCATGACTGTCTTTGAGCAATGATAAGACATAACATTCATTACCTCCTGTTTTCTCTGTTACATGTATATTGTAAGACACACAATTAAAATACTATGGATATATTTTATGAGCTTTAATAATAACTAACAAGTTTGAGAAAGCACTCATTGAAGTACATGACAATTATCAATGATAAACTAATCAGATTATATTATGCTCCTTGGAGAAATAATTTGACACTATTAAATTAATCTTGTGTAGTTTCTAATTTAAATCTAGAAAATGTGTTCCAAAGGGACAAATATGATAGACAAGCTTGAGCTGTTGTTACTGTGTAGCTTCCAAATACTTGGCTACTGGAGAATGGATGCCATACTGGACACGAAACAACATGGGATATTTCTAGATGTCATTCCAAGTTCTAATATTTTCACATTAGAAACCATGTGTCACAAGAATCACTAGCCAAGAGAAGAAAAACATACACACAGAAAATGAAAGACAAACTTTGAGAAAAAATTGTCCCCTAAGCAATAATACTAATCTAAACTTCATTAAGGAAGAGATACTTACATACCTTACTAACACTTGAAATGATAGAAATATATTATTTGCATGTTATAGGATGTAATATTAAAATATTGATTGGCATATAAGCGCATGTTAATATTAAGGGTTAATTTATATACAATGACATTAAAGTAGTTAGGTAGGTAGCAACCAATATTTTAAAACATGTATACATGCACTTAATATTATATGTAAAAGTTACTTAATATATTTAAATATATTCCTAATTTGCTAATACTTGGGCTCAGAAATCACTAACAAAAGAAAGAACAAAACAGAGCTGAGGACTCAAATATCACTCTTTTTTTCCCTGATTCTAAGCTTTATTCCTCTCTTCACTTTGATAAGACTTTGCATCTATAAAAGCAAGCCATACATCCCAAATAATTGACTTTTAATCTCTTTTGTCCCTGGACATTTTCCTGCTTCAGGTATCTTGCCTTATACCTAGTTATAGAATGCTGGGCAGAGGGACCCTAAAGGATCAAGCAAAGATGTCCTCCTGAGCCTTCCTGTTCATTATCATGGCGTCAGAAGCCTTTATATCCCACCATGTTTCTGCACCACAATCCTCTATAACAATTCTTATAGGACACATCTGGCAGAAGCAGGAAACTTCCCACAGCTTCTCTCTGTCATTATTATTGCTTTCTCACTGCTAAAGGATAGCTGTGTGGAGTCTAGTTTTATTGTTTGGCAATATTATTTTCCTTGAGCTCTGTGAGCTTTCCTTTCCTGCACTGTAGTCTGTACATTTTCTAATGAGAAATTGGCTGGAAATAGAAAATTCTTACCATTATTTTACTGTGCTTTTGATAATTTGTTTTCTCTTTAACTATTAGAGATTAATTATAATATATGGTTGATTTAAAAGTGACTTTTCTGACTGGAACCCTTTCACCTTAACATACACATGCACACATGCACACACACACACACACACACACACACACACACACACACACACAAGCACTCTTGCACATGTAGACATATGCTTTCTCTAATATGCACATATACACACACATTCATACATACGTGTTCTCTCTCACACATACAGAAAAGCACTCTCTCAAACACAGACACACACACATACATGCACTCACACATACATAGACACATGCACATGCAAAGACCCATAGGAATCCTTTTGTAGGTTTCTGTTGTTTTTTTCTTTGTAAGTTTTCTGCCCCACTTAAATCCTTTTTTTCCTTCTTCAATAGCAGTATTTTGCATACTTATTGTTTTATTGTGGTCAAAAATATTTCTGAGATTAACTTCCACTACATTTTCCCTTAATGTTTTCACATAATCTGTATTACAGGTCACTGACTATTTCTGTTTGATCTATTCTTTTTTTAATATTTTTGTTTTCTATATTCTTTGTTTACATTCCAAATGATCTATTCTTTATTCCTTTTATATTGGAGTACCTTTCATTGGTACTTTTTAAATATTTTTTGAGATTATAACATAATTATATTACCTCCTGCTTTCTTTTCCTTCTTCTCCCATACATTTCTAGGTGAAGAATTCCTGTTTGCTTTTTTTTAGTTAGAGTAATGATTCTGCTATCATTTTCAAATAAAATATTGAATTATTTCTCCATATATTATTGATGGTGATTCTTTAATTATTTTATGCCCAAGTCCAATAGTTTAAATGTATTAATTTATGAATGAATATTGGCATATTATTTTGTCATTAGAGCTGTGGTTCAACATTTAATTGAGTAAAATGCCAGGATAAAGAAAAATTAAGTATACATTCCCATCTTTCTGATATAATTTTGTGTGTATTTCTTTTTCCAGAAATTCTAAGCAGGTTGCTTCTTTTCTCAAAGTTTGCTGAATTTGCACCCACTGTTTGAGTCCTACCTGACACCTCAAGTTTACATTGCTATAAATCCACAGCTAGAATGTGTTCTCTCAGCAATACCTTTGTCTCAACAGTAGCTGGTGCTTCAAGTCTAAGAGTTCATCAAAGGTGTGGCTGTTGATGATAGTGAACTAGGAGAGATTAGGTGTATGGTCTATAGGCCATCAAGCTTCTTCTGGAGTCTAGGCTCCTCCCAGTGCTTCTTCAACAAGGATCCGTCTTTAGTCAGGAGGCATAGCAGGTTGTTGAGGTCCAGGCTTTACCATTTGGGGAAATGGACTGAGCATTCAATACAACAACTTGGTTCCTACTTTCTTCTTCATGGGAAGCAGGACTTTGCTCTTCGTTCTGTGTGGTCTGGGTTGGAAGAATGAAGATGTATGAAACAGCTTTGCCAACAAAGCTATAAATCCTAGCATTCATAGCATGCCATGCAGTGTATGAACAGGACAGAATCTATATACCACTTGTAGCTGTGGTATAAACATGCCCTGGATTCACTGTAGCAAGCTAGATTGATTCTGGTTGTAACAGAAATATTGTAAATCAAGATAATCATCAGTGTTAGTCAGTTCTAGAAGCTTTGCTTTCTACAGTAGTTTTTTGGGGGGCGGGGTAGGAAATGTTGACATCAGTATAGTACTGGCTCATCTGTACTTCAAGTAACAAATACATATTCTAACCTTAACAATTCCCAATATCTTAAGCTTTCAATATTGGTCTATTTGAGTTATTGTCAAAAACAAACAAACAAACAAACAAACAAAAAATGTTTCCGCCATTGACATATTTGTTAGTGGTTCCTTCTGCTTTTTTTTCAAAGTGGTTTTCACTTAGGCATTTTCTCTAATCTGTCTCATGTTTCATAAAACTGTGTGAAGCATTTTCATGTAGATTTTGAACTTAACTGTTTTGTCAATGTAGTTACTAGGAAGGTTTATGTAATTTTTTGAAAGAAAGTATTATTTTTCTAGTTGTTATAGCTTTATGTTTTGTCAAACAGGAACTTCTGTGTATGTAGGGTTCTCTAATTTCAAATTCACTGGTTTTTCTCTCTTATGTATTCAAAGTAAACAATGTAGTAGTCATCATTAAAAACTCATAATGAAGAATATTAAAACGTCAAATCAAGAAGTATGTTGTACATTTTTGCTAAAAGTTATTAATATTGCTTAAAAATAAAATATTTTATATCTATTTTAATTATAACTCATTAAATATAAAAAATCTTGCTTAAATTCTTACTTTTAACCAGTTTTATCCTTTCAATTAACTGAAACATTGGGAAGATTGTTTTGTTTTCTGAACATAATAAGGCTTTATTTTTTAATGTCATCTTTCATTTTTTGTAGTAAATCTCCATTCCTCAATAAAGTGTTTACAAATAATTTATTAAATAGATCATTTTTTACAGATTTTTGACACAACTATTGATAAATTCTGTTTTCTCAAACTACTGTCTCATATTCTAGTTAACGTCGCCTGACAGTCTCATGGGGAGTTTTTAAACTTCTTTGGATTGACTGCATAAGCAATTGTGACATTTGTGAATATAGAATATTCAACTTTTAAAATCAAATATTGCAGTTTCCATGCCTGCTCTTATTGCTGCACGGCTTAAGTCATTTTCCCAAAAATGGAGGAAAGGTTGGCAGCACAGGTGTCTCTTTATTTATCTAAAAATTTAATGAGAAACTACTGAATTATATTATTAGTATGCTCCTCAACTAAATATGCTAGTACAAGCTTTAATCCCACTTTTCTAGAAATATGGTGTGATTCTATTTCATGAGACTGAGCTGACACCAATCTATGCAACACAACAGGGCAATATCTAACCAAAACATTTCTCATCAGTACCAGCTGCTTCTCTTTTGCTGATATGTAGAGTCATTATTAATGCGCTAAGATAACTTACATATTTTACTTCATTTAATTAATATACTGGTTTTTTTTGATGACTTTTAAGTGTTACCTTCTTTATTTTTTGACTATTATTACACACTTGGTTAGAATGCATTGTTCCTGAAATGGTTTGTTAATGCTGGTAACTCAACTGTGTATAGATTTTGTTAATTGGTTTTTCATGAACAGGCGCTAGTGGCCTTAATTGAAAGAATTCAGTAATATATTTTTGAGTTTATGTCTCAAAGTTTATTAATCTTTCCTGCAATTTGCTGAGTTCTTTAGATTCACAGTTCCATGTTTTCCATCCTATCTGATAAAACACATCCTAAGTCCTTATTGTATCATGCCCAGTTTTCTGAGGATCCACCAGACTGATTTCCAGAGTGGGTTCTACCAGCTTGCTACCCCACCAGCAGTGGAGGAGTGTTCCTCTTTCTCCACATCCTTGCCAGCATCTGTTTTCTCCTGAGTTTTTGATTTTCACCATTCTGACTGGTGTAAGATAAAATCTCAGGGTTGTTTTGATTTGCATTTCCCTGATGACTAAGGATGTTGAACATTTCTTTAGGTGCTTCTCTGCTGTTCCTTATTCCTCAGGTGAAAATTCCTTGTTTAGCTCTGTTCCCAATTTTTTAATAAGGTTATTTGGCTCTCTGGAGTCTACCTTCTTGAGTTCTTTGCATATATTTGATATTAGCCTTCTGTCAGATGTAGGGTTGTTAAAGATCTTTTCCCAATCTGTTGGTTGCCATTTTGGCCTTTTGACAGTGCCCTTTGCCTTCCAGAAACTTTGTAATTTTATGAGGTCCCATTTGTCAATTCTTGATCTTAGAGCAAAAGCTACTATTGTTCTGTTCAGGATCTTTTCCCCTGTGCCCTTGTGCTAAAGGCTCTCCCCCAGTTCTTTTCTACTAGTTTTAGTGTCTCTGGTTTCATGTGGAGGTCCTTGATCCACTTGGAATTGAGCTTAGTACAAGGAGATAAGAATGGATCCATTTGCATTCTTCTGCATGCTGACCTCCAGTTGAACCAGAACCACTTGTTGAAAAGGATATCATTTTCCCACTGGATGGTTGTAGCTCTTTTGTCAAAGATAAAGTGACGATAGGTGTGTGGGTTCATTTCTGGGTCTTCAGCTCTATTCCATTGATCTACCTTCCTGCCACTGTACCAATATCATGCAGTTTTTAACACTGTTGCTCTGTAGTATTGCTTGAGATCAGGGTAATGATTCCCCCTGAAGTTCTTTTACTGTAGAGAATAGTTTTAGCTATCCTGGTTTTTTGTTTGTTTGTTTGTTTGTTTGTTTTGTTATTGTTGTTATTCCAGATGAATTTGAGAATTGCTGTTTCTACTGGAGGACCCTGCTATACCACTGCTGAGCATATACCCAGAGGATTTCCCAGCATGTAATAAGAACATGCTCCACTATGTTCATAGCTCCACAGTTCATATCTATTTATAATAGCCAGAAGCTGGAAAGAACCCAGATGTCCCTCAACAGAGGAATGGATACAGAAAATGTGGTATATTTGCACTATGGAATACTACTCAGCTTTTAAAAACAATGAATTCACGAAATTGTTAGGCAAGTGGGTGGAACTGAATAATGGCATCCTGAGTGAGGTGACCCAATCACAGAAGAACACACAGGGTATGCATTCACTGATAAGCGGGTATTAGCCCAGAAGCTTAGAATACCCAAGAAACAATTCACAGACCACCTGAAGCTCAAGGAGAAGTAAGACAAAAGTGTGGATACTTTGATCCTTCTTAGAAAAGCATCTCACTAATAAGTGGATATTAACCTAGAAAACTGGAATACCCAAAACATAATCCACACATCAAATGAGGTACAAGAAGAACAGAGTGGCCCCTTGTTCTGGAAAGACTCAGTGTAGCAGTATAGGGCGAAACCAGAACAGAGAATTGGGAAGGGGTGGGTGGGAGAACAGGGGGAGGAAAGGGGGCTTATGGGACTTTCAGGGAATGGGGACCCAGAAATGGGAAAATCATTTGAAATGTAAATAAAAAATATATCGAGTAAAAAAAATAAAATAAAAAATAAATGATGCCTAAGAAGAAGGAAGGAGAAGCCCCTGGTCCTGGAAAGGCTCAGTGCAGCAGTGTAGGGGAATACCAGGACAAGGAAGCAGGAAGGGGTTGATTGGGGAACAGGGAGAGGGAAGAGGGCTTATGGGACATTTGGGGAGGCAGGATCCTGGAAAGGGGAAATCATTTGAAATGTAAATAAAGAATATATTGCATATAAAAAAAGTTCTTATTGTGTTACCTTGTGTGTCTTCTGTACATATTGGAACATTTTGTATTCATTCAAACACCTCTGGAAGTACTTTTTCAATTTTTTCTTTGCTTTCTTTTGCTTCAGTTGTTTCTTTTACTGTTTTGTAATTACTATAGAATTATATTACTTCTCTTTCTTCTCTACAATAGCCCCCCAACTCCACACATCCCTCCTTATTCCCTCTGAAATGCATGCTTTTAAAAAAAAACATTAGTTTAAAACTCTATAATTGTATGCATACATGCACTCTATGTAATACTCGGGGTATTTATTTATTTATTCTTCTCTCTCATATTACATCCCAACTTTAGTTTCACCTCCATTCCCTTCTCCCACTTCCGGCTCCAAGCTTTTTTCTTCTCCAGAAGCACTTCTCTTCCATTTCTCTTCAGAAAAGGGCCAGCCTCCTAGGGCTATCAACCAAACATGGCATAACAAGTTAGGATAAGTCTAAGCACATACCTTATATTGAGGTTGGTCCAGGGAACCCAGCAGGAGGCAAGATACTGAATCTGAGGCAACCCTCACTCCTATTTTTTCCTTTATTTTTTATTAATGAATTATTTTTATACACTCCATATTTTATTCTTCACCCCACCACCCCTGTCTACCCTCTGACTGTTCCACATCCCATACCTCCTCCCTTCCCCCTGTCTCCATGTGGAAGTCCCCACCCCCACCCCACCTGACCTCTAAACTCCCTCGGGCCTACAGTCTCCTGAGGGTTAGGTGCATTATCTCTGAATGAACGCAGACCCGTCAGTCTTCTGTGTGTTGGGGACCTCATATCAGCTGGTGTATGATACCTGTTTGTTGCTTCAGTGTTTGAGAGATCCCCAGGGTCCAGATTAATTGAGACTGCTGGTCCTCCTACAGGGTCAACCTCAGCTTCTTTCAGCCTTCCCTAATTCAACAACAGGGGTTAGCTGCTTCTGTCCATTGGTTGGGTGCAAATATCTGCATCTGACCTATTTTAAGAGTCCCCCAAGAATACCAAGCTTCACAGCCATAACAGAGGTTATGACCTAGGTCAGACCCATACAGGCTCCTTATTTGTCTCTTCAGTGTTTGTGAGCTCCTATATTCCATGATTAGTTGATTCTGCTGCATTTTTCTTGTGATATCCTCAAACTACAAACCCATCCCTATGTCTGCCGGATTTCCTGAGCTCTGCACAATGAGTGGGCATGGGGTTTTGTGCCTGCTCCTATCTGTTGCTGGACAAAATGCAAGGTTGTTTTTTGTCATTAATTATTCTTATGACATTTTTCTGCAGCTCTTAATGAGTAGTGTCTGCTACCTATTTTCATTGGAATCTTTATTTGGCTTTTATTAAACCAGATATTAAACCTACTCAATCATGGCATTTCCCCTGATAAATATTGTGGATTTATCTATTGATTTATTTGTTTTCTTGCTTGTTCACTTTGGAATTTTCATTACACATGGTTTACATCATATCCATTCAACGTAACAGTTTCTCTTTGTCACTGACATATGTTGACTATCTATCTACTCTATAGATTGTCTACAATTTCCACATCTAAGTTTTCCCTTAGCTTTTTTCTATGGTCCTGTTTTTCTAAAGAGTGGCAATAATATCTTATTTATTAGGACATTTAACATTGTTTTATTGTGCTCTGATCATTCCAGGTAGTACCTTGTAGGTATCTCCTTTATTTTTATCTGATTAGCTAGTTAAGTTGTCTTTTCATCCCAAGTTTGCATTCATTTGACTGTACTTTGTTGTGGTTGAAACCATCGTTCAAGTTTGTCAGGAAACTACTCTAATTTGATGGCACTCGAATTGTACATTCTGAGGCCCTCCCAACCCTGGCTTTGAAAGAGGCTGAAATCTCTCCTTGGCCTTTCAGTCTCCAAATCTTTTTCGTTATTATATTTATTTATTTGTTAATTGTATTTATTTTATTAGATATTTTCTTTATTTACATTTCAAATGTTATCCCCTTTCCTTATATCCCCTCCAGAAAACCCTTATCCCTTTCCCCTTCTCCAACCACTAACCCATGCACTACTGCTTACCTGTCCTGGCTTTCCCAGACATTGGGGCAATGAATTTCATAGGACCAGGGGCTTCTCCTCACATTGATATCTGACAAGGACATCCTCTGCTATGTATGTGGCTGTAGATATGGCATGTAGATCCCTTCATATGTACTCTTTGGTTGGTGGTTTAGTCCCTGGAAACTCTGTGGGTACTGGGTATTTCATATTGTTGTTCCTCCTATGGGGCTACAAACCCCTTTAGCTGCTTGGATTATTTCTCTAGCTTCTCCATTAGGTACCCCGTGCTAAGTCCAGTGGTTGGCTGAGAGCATCCACCTCTGTATTTGTCAGGCACTGGCAGAGCCTCTCAGGAGATATCTATATTAGGTTCCTATCAGCAAACACTCGTTGGCATCCACAGTAGTGTCTGGATTTGGTAACTGTATATGGGATGGATCTCCAGGTAGTCTCTGGATGGCCTTCAGAGAGCAGGACTGAAGAGTCCTTCATTCTCTGCCCCACACTTTGTCTCTGTATCTCCTCCTATGGATATTTTGTTCCCCCTTCTAAGAAGGATCAAGTATCCAAATTTTGGTCTTCCTTCATCTTGAGCTTCTTGTGGTCTATGAATTATACCTTAACTATTCAGAGGTTTTCTGGCTAATATCCACTTATCCTTGAGTGTATACCATGTGTGTTCTTTTGTAATTGGATTACCTCTTTCAGGATGATATTTTGTAGTTTCATCCATTTGCCTAAGAATTTCATGAATTCATTGTTTTTAACAGCTGAGTAGTACTCCATTGTGTAAATGTACCACATTTTCTGTATCCATTCCTCTGTTGAGGGACATCTGTGTTCTTTCTATTTGTTAATTTTAATATATGTATATATCCACATACATTAGAGTTTGGTTTTCATTATTTTGCACACAGTAGTCTTGTGATTCTGTAACCCTTCCTTATCTCTTCCATTTAACATTTTATTTAAAATCTCCATCTTAAATGTACAAATTAGGGGTTATTCATGACTTTTTGATAAGTTCATATTAATATTAGTGGATCCTTTTCTCTAAGTTCTTATTTTCTATGACTTGTATGTTTAATTCCCATACCCTATTGCTTGGCTAAAACTGTGATTTGTGAATTCTGATGCTGATCTCACTTCAAGTGACTCCTTGTGTTTAGTACCCAGACTGGGAAACAGAAGTTAGGTGAGGTATGCACACTTGAATCTTAACCAGTTTACTTACCTTATATATAATGTCAATTTAGAAATTTCTTTTTAATTTTAGCATGCCAAATAGCATATAATTTTCACCATAGGTTAAATATATTTCCTTAGAATTGAAAAATTCTGGGAAGTAACTGGGATTTTTTTTTTGGGGGGGGGGACAAAATGGTGAGATGCATCTCTGTTGCAGGGACACAGGGACACATAGCATAATTAACATTTACTATGTTCTCAATTTGGTTAGTGTTGTTTACCTTAAGGTACCAATATGTCTATTACAGATGTGATTTTATTGGAAGGCATTCTTACATTGTAGATTCTTCAGTTCTTCCCAGATCAAATCAAATTTAGGTTGGTGTTGGCAACAGCAAAGAATAATAGGATGAAAGCATCCCCTCATCTTTCACAGCCCATGAGATAAAGATAGAGGCACTCTATTAATAATAGGATGCCATTACACTTTTCATCACACTTAAGCTATTCCCCTTCTTTCATACATATTAAGCTTCTCAAAGAGTACACAACAAAAGACCCCAACAACAAAAGTGCAGGTAATAATCAATATACAATTCTCCTCCGTATCATTCTCTTTGATGTGTTTAGGCTGGCTAGGGGATGAGGATGTTCGAGTAGGGTTATTTTGAGGTACTTTTGAGCTGCTTATTAGCAGGTCCTTATTACTAGCTCTCGCAGGCAGTTGTGACATGTTTTTAAGATAACTCTTTTGTTCCATGAAGCCACAATGCCTACTTTAATCTGCAGGGAATTCTAAAAAAAGAATGAGAAAAGGCCAATTAAATTATAAAATACCTCAAAGGTCCCTGCTACGTATCACTAGCTTTTATCCATTATACAATATTACTTTATAGAGATTTTAGTGAAAAACACTAGCATGCTTTGAAACTACTCTAGCAGCAATCATATGTGCTTCTATATAATAATAGGGGCTGAGAAATTAAGCAATGGCAATCACAACTGAAAGGCACCTATAAATGAGAGGAATTTAGAGAGATCAGTGTATATCATACACATTTTTATTGAATGAAAGATCAAATATTAATTCAGGAAAAAACTTAATAACAGCTTATATTCTCCTGTTGGTTCAGTCAATCCACTTTATGAAGTTGTTGCTTGATAAGCATTGTGGT